>NC_091764.1:53048238-53349709 GCF_029378745.1 Bos indicus | reverse complement strand
ATATTCCATTATATATATAAATATATATGTATATATATATATATGCCACACCTTCTTTTTATCCATTCCTCTGTTGATGAACATTTAGGTTGCTTCTGTGTCCTACCTATTGTAAATAGTGCTGCAACTAAATTAGGGTGCCTTCATTTTTCCAAATTATGTTTTTTTTTTTCTGAGCATATGCCCAGGAGTGGGACTGCTGGTTCATACGATAGTTCTATTTTTAGTTTTTTTTAAGGAATCTCTATACTGTTCTCCACAGTGGCTGTGGGACTGACATATACATACTGATACATATAAAATAGATGACTAATAAAACCTGCTGTATAGCACAGGGAACTCTACTCAATACTTTGTAATGACCTAACTTAGCAGCAGCAGCATATAGGAAAATAATATAAAAAAATGAGTGAATACATAAATATACAGATTATATAACTGATTTACTTTACAATACTGTAAGTCAATTATACTCAATAATTTTTTAAATATAGCACAAAAAAGTTTATTTAAACTTACTTTTCAAAATACTTTAAGAAATATTTACAATTATTCAGGGATTCATGGATATTTCATATTTTGGGTTATAATGATAAAACTACATAACTAATCATGTAATGTAATTATAGAATTATATAACTATATGACTATATCTTTATATCTATCTATCTAACATCATAATTTCTTATTCTGCACCTGTTCCAAGTTTTCATGGGAGCCCTTTGAGGTTGTCAATTATATGATTGTACTTACTTTGAATCATATAACTAATATTCAAAGAGGTTTGTGCATAACCTGCCAAGGTCTAAGCACATTCATTATGTTATTTAAAAACCTCTTCTCTAAGACTATCTTCTTATTAGAAGCTATATGAATTAGCCAGATGAAAAAATTTCATATGTGACCTTGCTAAACTGTGATTCTGAAGAATGAGGCTATTTTAAGAATTTCTCATGCAGTTTCCATCTAAGTTAGAGTCTGATTTCTACACCCTTTAGGATATTATAAGCCTCCTATTTATTCATAATTGAATTTCCTTGTGGCAGACCATGACCTGTTCTCATCCCACCTAGTCATTCCTTCTTTCTTTCCTTCCTTCTTGCCTGCTTGCATGCAAGTAGCTAACATATGGTAGAAAACTAGAAAAAGAGATATTAGTTATATCCTTTTGGAGCTAACAACCTGCTAAAAGGAGAAAGACATTATAGTCAAGAAGCACAGTGATAGAAGTACATCATATAAAAAGGCTACATAAAGAAACATGCTATAAATTGCTATAGAATACAAAAGACAGAAATGTACAATGGCTTAAATCAAAAAATGCATTTCTTTTCCATATAAAAGTCAAGATGTGGGCGCTTCTGGGCTAGTGTAATGGCCCTGCTCCATGAGGTTATTAGGAATTCAGGCCTTTCTCTACTTATTGCTTCACCCACCCTTGTGGGTAGCACTGTTGTAATGACTGAATATGGCAAGTACAGTTTGGAACACAGTATCCAAATTCAGGCAGCATATTGGAAGAAAAGGCCTCGGAAAACAGAACAGAGAGAAGAATGTATTGTCTTTTAGGGGACACCCCAGAAACTTGACATGTAACACTTCCATTTATATCTATCTTTGACCTAGCTGTAAATCATGTTGGAGGACATGGCCTTTATTCTGGACAATTATGTAATGAGCTAAAAACTGTATAAAAAAGGAAAAACAGATATTAGGAAAGATGCAGTGGCAACATGAACTATTGATGAGCACTTGAAATTTGTCTTACATGATTGAAAAACTAAAATCTTAATTTTATTTTATTAAATTTAGATTTAATTAGACACGTGTGGCCAGAGGTACCACAGAGGGTATAACAATAAAACTTTAGAATGTTCCCATAGCTGAGATCAGTTTAAACTTTCTTTCCAGCTTCTGATTGCATCCCAGGTGGCACTAGTGGTAAGGAACCTGCCTGCCAGTGCAGGAGATGTGAGAGACACAGGTTCGATCCCTGGGTCAGGAAGATGCCCTGGAGGAGGAAAGGGCAACACACTCCATTATTTTTGCCTGGGGAACCCTATGGACAGAGAAGCACGGTGGGCTACACAGTCCATCAGTTCAGTTCAGTTGCTCAGCTGTGTCCGACTCTTTGTGACACCATGCAGTGCAGCACACCAGGCTTCCCTGTCCATCATCAACTCCCAGAGTTTAGTCAAACTCATATCCTTTGAGTCGTTAATGCCATCCAACCATCTCATCCTCTGTTGTCCCCTTCTTTTCTTGCCTTCAATCTTTCCCAGCATTAGGGTCTTTTCAAGTGAGTCAACTCTTCACATCAGGTGGCCAAAATATTGGAGTTTCAGCTTGAACATCAGGCCTTCTAATGAATATTTAGGACTGATTTCCTTTAGGATGAAGTCCAAGGTACTCTCAACAGTCTTCTCCAACACCACAGCTCAAAAGCATCAGTTCTTTGGAATTCAGCTTTCTTTATAGTCCAACTTTAATAACCATACATGCCTACTAGAAAAACCATAGCCTTCACTAGACAGACCTTTGTTGGCAAAGTAATGTCTCTGCATTTTAATATCCTGCCTAGTTTGGTCATAACTTTTCTTCCAAGGAGTAAGCATCTTTTAATTTCATGGCTGCAGTCACCATCTGCAGTGATTTTGGAGTCCAGAAAAATAAAGTCTGACACTGTTTCCACTGTTTCCCCATCTATTTGCCATGAAGTGATGGGACCAGATGCCATGATGTTAGTTTTCTGAATGTTGAGCTTTAAGTCAACTTTCACTCTCCTCTTTCACTTTCATCAAGAGGCTCTTTAGTTCCTCTTCACTTTCTGCCATAAGGGTGGTGTCATCTGCATATCTGAGGTTATTGATATTTCTCCTGGCAATCTTGATTCCAGCTTGTGCTTCATCCAGCCTAGCATTTCATGATGTTCTCTACATATAATTTAAATAAGCAGGGTGACAATATACAGCCTTGATGTACTCCTTTTCCTATTTGGAACAAGTCTGTTGTTCCATGTCCAGTTCTAACTCTTGCTTCCTGACCTGCATATAGGTTTCTCAAGAGGCAGGTCAGGTGGTCTGGTATTCCCATCTCTTTCAGAATTTTCCAGTTTATTGTGATCCACACAGTCAAACATGCCTGGTGGCTCAGATGGCAAAGCGTCTGCCTACAATGCAGGAGACATGGGTTCAATCCCTGGAAGATTCTCTTGAAAGTGAAATGGCAGCCCATTCCTGTACTCTTGCCTGGAAAGTCCCATGGATGGAGGAGCCTGGTAGACTACAGTCCATGGGTACACAAAGAGTTGGACATGACTGAATGACTTCACTTCATTCTTCACACAAAGGCTTTGGCATAGACAATAAAGCAGCAATAGATGTTTTTCTGGAACTCTCTTCCCTTTTTTATGGTCCAACGGATGTTGGCCATTTGATCTCTGGTTCCTCTGCCTTTTCTAAATCCAGCTTGAGCATCTGGAAGTTCACAGTTCAGTTCATGTATTGTTGAAGCCTGGCTTGCAGAATTTTGAGCATTACTTTGCTAGCGTGTGAGATGAGTGCAATTATGTGGTAGTTTGAGCATTCTTTGGCATTGCCTTTCTTTGGGATTGGAATGAAAACTGACCTTTTCCATTCCTATGGCCAGTGCTGAGTTTTCCAAATTTGCTGGCATATGGAGTGCAGTACTTTCACAGCATCATCTTTTAGGATTTGAAACAACTCAACTGGAATTGCGTCATCTCTACTAGCTTTGTTCGTAGTGATGCTTCCTAGGGCCCACTTGACTCTCATTCCAGGATGTCTGGCTCTAGGTGAGTGATCACACTATTGTGGTTATCTGGGTCATGAAGATCTTTTTTTGTACAGTTCTTCTGTGTATTCTTGCCATCTCTTCTTAATATCTTCTGCTTCTGTTAGGTCCATACCATTTCTGTCCTTTATCGAGCCCATCTTTGCATGAAATGTTCCCTTGGTATCTCTAATTATCTTGAGGAGATCTCTAGTCATTCACATTCTATTGTTTTCCTCTATCTTTGCACTGATCACTGAGGAAGGCTTTCTTATTCCTTGCTATTCTTTGGAACTCTGCTTTCAAATGGGTATATCTTTCCTTTTCTCCTTTGCTTTTGCTTCCCTTCTTTTCACAGCTATTTGTAAGGCCTCCTCAGACAGCCATTTTGCTTTTTTGCTCTTATTTTTCCTGGGGATGGTCTTGATCCCTGTCTCCTGTACAATGTCACAAACCTCTGCCCATAGTTCATCAGGCACTCTGTTTAGTCCCTTAAGTCTATTTCTCACTTCCACTGTATAATCGTTAGGGATTTAATTTGTCATACCTGCATGATCTAGTGGTTTTCCCTACTTTCTTCAATTTCAGTATGAATTTAGCAATAAGAAGTTCATGATCTGAGCCACAGTCAACTCCTGGTCTTGTTTTTGCTTACTGTATAGAGTTTCTCCATCTTTGGCTGCAAAGAATATAAACAATCTGATTTCAGTATTGACCATCTGAGATGTCCATGTGTAGTCTTCTCTTGTGTTGTTGGAAGATGGTATTTGCTATGGCCAGTGCATTCTCTTGACAAAACTCTTAAACTTTACCCTGCTTAATTCTGTACTCCAAGGCCAAATTTGCCTGTTACTCCAGGTATTTCTTCACTTTCTACTTTTGCATTTTAATCCCCTGTAATGAAAAGGACATCTTTTTGGGGTGTTAGTTCTAGAAGGTCTTGTAGGTCTTCATAGAACTGTTCAACTTCACCTTCTTTAGTATTACTGGTCAGGGCATATACTTGGATTACTGTGATATTGAATGGTTTGCCTTAGAAATGAATAGAGATCATTCTGCCTTGTCTAACTCAATGAAACAATGAGCCATGCTGTGTAGGGCCCTCCAAGATGGACAGGTTGTGGTGGAGAGTTCTGACAATATGTGGTCCACTGGAGAAAGGAATGGCAAACCACTTCAGTATTCTTGCCTTGAGAACCCCATGATCAGTATTAAAAGGCAAAAAGATAGAACACTGAAAGATGAACTCCCCTGGTTGGTAGGTGCCCAATATGCTACTGGAGATCAGTGGAGAAACAACTCCAGAATGAATGAAGAGATGGAGCCAAAGCAAAAACAGCACCCAGTTGTAGATGTGACTAGTTATGGAAACAAGGTCTGATGCTATAAAGAGTAATATTGCATAGGAACCTGGAATGTTAGGTCCATGAATCAAGGTAAATTGGAAGTGGACAAACAGGAGATGGCAAGGGTGAACATCGACATTTTAGGTATCAGCAAACTAAAATGGACTAGAATGGATGAATTTAACTCAGATGACCATTATGTCTACTACTGTTGGCAAAAATCCCTTAGAAAAAATGGTGTGGCCATCATAGTCAACAAAAGAATCTGAAATGCAGTACTTGGATGCAATCTCAAAAACGACAGAATGATCTCTGTTCGTTTCCAAGGCAAACCATTCAATATCATGGTAATCCAAGTCTATGCCCCAGCACAGTCCATAGGCTCGCAAAGAATTGGACATGACTGAAGCAACTGGCCTTTCCACTTCTGCTGAACCATGTGTAGACCTATTTGCTTCATTATCTGATAAGAGCAAGTTTTCCAACTTACTGGATACATGTTCTCTTCTTTTTTCCTATTTCTTCCATAAAGATTTTAGTCTAGGTTCCCCTTGGAATATCTTACCATCTTTTTTGTTTTTCAATTAAAATTTTAGTAAGAAAAAGTGCTAAAATTCTGCTATGACCCTTTATGTGAATTTGTAGCATTGTCTAGGGGCATTTGAATACTTACCCAATTCAATAGGTGATGTCCTTAGGATATATGGACAAGAGTAGAAATTGTCCAAAAGTCTGGAAAATGCAACATTACCATTATTATTCCAACAACTCTGGAGGAACGTAGATTTTTGACATATTCAGGGATTTCTATCCTCCCTCTTATGACCATTTAACATGTTCAACAGAAATTATATTAGTAACTTTGCCTGTGAAAGTGTTAGTTGTTCAGTTATATCTGACTCTTTGCAACCCCACGAGCTGTAGCCTGCCAGGTTCCTCTGTCCATGGGATTCTCCAGGCAAGATTACTGGAGTGGGTTGCACTGCCCTTCTCCAGGGGATCTTCCTGACCCAGGATGAACCCAGGTCTCTGGCGTTGCAGGCAGATTCTCTAGGATATGAGCCACCAGGGAAGCCACGAGGGAGCCACACATATGTTCTATGTGTGAACATATGTGCATATGCACATTTATGTATGAGAAGAACAGAATAACCAAAGTGAGAGATATCAAGTTTAGTATGTGTAAAGAATACACATATGAGGTCATATATGAAAGGAGAAGCTATTTCAAAGACATTAAGGGGGCAGGGAGAGAAGATGAAAAGAAACTTTCATTTCTTAGCAAATAAGGAAGTTTTAAAATTTAAAACTACAGCCTCATTTGCAAAGAGAAAGAGTAAAAACTGCACAGAGGAAAAAGCAATTCATCAAAATGTAGCCAGCATATACATTTTCTGCAGCATACTTGCTTAAATTTTATTTCTTCTGACTGTATTTTCCTTCAAAACAATCCTCCTGTTCACTACAGTTAGAAATTTGAGGTTTGCTCATCTTATTCTTATAGTTCCAAAATTTAGTTCCTGCTAGGAGTGAATTATGTATATCTACATGTTGAGCTTCAGGCACAATATCAAGAAAAAGCAATTGGTATTTCAATTTATTAAATGTATTGCAAGCAAATTTCTGACTATAGGACACCTCTGTCAAGAAAATTAGAGTTTTAGAAGTGGAAACTTTCAACTCTCACACATTTAGACTTAGCTTGTTCTTCACTTGGAAAAAAGAACATGGTGAGGGTACCAGAATACAGTATTTAGTTTTAGGTGGTAGATTAAAAAAAAAAAAAAAAACAGAACATTATTTCATTCAAATTTGACTTTTCTCATATTATATTAAAGTTATCATTTTTGTCTATGAGAAAAACAAAAGTTTTTGCATTTTTGTTTATGAGAAAAACAAAAGTTTTTACATTTCACATAAAAACTCTTATTACAAGTCTAGTATGGATAGCTAACACATTTATATGTCTAGAAATATAATCTGTAAGACTAATTTTCCATGTGTATGGAAAAAGAGTTAGGGTTCGGAGGAATTATGTAGATAAATTGGGCTTCCCTGGTGGCTCAGTGGTAAAGAATCTGCCTGCCAATGCAGATGTGTGCTTGATCCCTGGGTCAGGAAGATTCCTGCGGAGAAGGAAATGGCAACCCATCCCAATATTCTTACCTGGGAAATCCCATGGATATAGGAGTCTGGTGGGCTACAGTCCATGAGGTCACAAAAGAGCCGGACATGACTTAGTGACTAAAACAACAACCACATGTACATATATTATACCTTCAAAGTGAAAAAGTGAAAGTCACTCAGTCATGTCCGACTCTTTGTGACCCCATGGAATATACAGTCCATGGAATTCTCCAGGCCAGAACACTGGAGTGGGTAGTCTTTCTCTTCTCCAGTGGATCTTCCCAACCCAGGTCTCTCACATTGCAGGCAAATTCTGTACCAGCTGAGCCACAAGAAAAGCCCAAGAATATTGGAGTGGGTAGTGGTATCCCTTCTCCAGTGAATCTTCCTGACCAAAGGGGTGAACTAATAAAGAAATCAAAGATTTCTAGGGAAATTTACTAAAACTATATACAACTGGTTATCATATATATGTGTATAAAGTCTGGTCCAAACAGTATATTAGAGTGCATGGAAAGACTCTTTAGTTTTTCAGATGGTATAGTCAGAATAAAGGAAAGAAAAGGTTTGCTTTGAGGAGTTTTTGTTGGTTCTTAAACAGGGCAGGATAATTCTGTGCTTCAGCACTTTAGAACCAACTTTGTCCTGCAGATTATCACAGCTAGAAAAGAGAACACATTGGAAAAGTTAAGATAAGACGTAAAGCTTCTCTCCAAGAAGAGGGAAAACAATTCAGATCTTTTTTTTTTCCCTAAGAGTAGAGTTTTATTAATAATAGTGGAATGGCAGTAGGGGTAGGAGATGAAGGCTTGAGTAACTTAGGCTGGGGAAACCTCATTCAGCAAAAAGAAGGGCACATATCAGCTGAGGTTCAGGAAGTAACATATCCAAGACTATTCATGTTATAAAAATAAGTTTTTAAGTTTCAAACTTTCCTAAAAATTCATGGCCTAAGATCATTATGTTTTCATTAAAATAATATACACTGAACCAAAAGTTGGCATTTAATTTGGAGGATCATTTATATAAAATTGTTACCACCTAAAACCTAGAAAATGTTTATTCAGAATTAAACATTATTTCAGTAAGAAATACCTTTACATTGCTGAGGGTTTGAACACAACATAGTTTTAGAGAAAAAGATGAATATTGCTGAATCTTTTGGAGTTAAGCCTCCAAAGTAGAGGGTGGTAGAGCAGTTCGACAGTTAGAGAGACAATCAAAATTAACTTCATACCAACATATATGTGATAATAGAATATGTACTGTTTGCTTTGTTGTGTTTTTAAAAAATTATATATACCACAGGTGTACATTGTAGTACACTGTATTAAAAACTTGATATCCATATACATTACACATGATTGACACCACAAACCTAGTTACCATCCACCACTAAAGACTTGGCCCCCTTCACCCATTTTGCAGATCCCCCAAACCCTTTCTCCTCTGGTAACCACAATTCTGATTTCAATATCAGGTTTTTTTTTGTTGTTGTTGTTTGTTTGTTTAATTTTTTAATTGAAGGATAACTGCTTTACAGAATTTTGTGGTTTTCTGTCATCCATCAAAAAGAATCAGCCATAGGTACACCCATATCCCCTCTCTCCCAGACTCCCCTCCCTTCTTTCTCCCCTCCCCACCCATCAGCCTGTCACAGAGCCCCTCTTTGAGTTCTCTTGCATACAGAAAATCCCCATGGGCTATCCGTTTTACACATGGTATTGTAAATTTCTATGTTACTCTCTCCATACATCTCCCCTTCTCCCTCTTCTCCTCCCACCTTGTCCATGGGTCAGGTCTCTATGTCTGTTTCTCTTTTGCTGCCCTGAAAATAAATTCATCAGTGCCATCTCTTCAGATCCTATATATATGTGTCAGTATACTCTATTTATATTTCTCTTTCTGACTTACTTCACTCTGTATAATGGGCTCTAGTTTTGTCCACCTCATTAGAACAGATTCAAATGTATTCCTTTCTATGGCTGAGTAGTATTCCATTGTATATATGTACCACAGCTTCTTTATCTATTCCTCTATCAATGGACATCTAGGTTGCTTCCATGTTCCAGCTATTGTAAATAGTGCTTCAATGAATATTGGGGTATAGGCATCTTTTTCAGTTTTGATTTCTTCAGGGTATATGCCTAGGAGTAGGATTGCTGGGTCATATGGTAGTTTTATTCCTAGCTTTTTAAGGAGTCTCTGTACCATCTTCTATAGTGGCTGTATCAGTTTACATTACCACCAGCAATGCAAGAGTATCAGTTTGTTTTTATTTTGTTTTGCTTTTATAAATTTAATGTATCAGTGGGAACATACAACATTAGTCTAAATATTAGTCTCTGTCCAAAATATTTCACTTAGCATAATACTTTCAAGGTCCATATGAATTGTTTCAAATAACAGGATTTATTCATTTTTATGGCTGTGCACTGTTCCACTGTGTATATATCTTCTATATTCATTCATCCACTGATGGACACTTAGGTTGTTTCCATATCTTGATCATTGTAAATAATGCTACAGTGAATATAAGGGTGCATATATCTTTTAACATTTGTGTTTTTGTGTTCTTTGAATAAATACTGATAAAGAAGTACTGGATAAGTCGGTAGCTCTATTCTTAATTTTTTGAGGAATTTACATACTTTACATGCAACAATTCATGATTCATGAACAGTGCAAAAGGGTTTCCTTTTCTCTTTTTTGATAACAGCCATTCTAACAGATGTGAGGTGATATCTCATTGTTATTTTGATTTGCATTTCCCTAATAATCAGTGATGCTGAATATCTTTTCATATGTCTGTTGGTTATCTATAAATCTTTTGAAAAATATCTATTCGGACCACCTGCACATTAATTGGGTTGTTTGTTTTATCTCGGTTAAGTTCTTTATATATTTTGGATATTAACCTCTTAATGGATATATGCTTTGCAAATATTTTTCTCCTTTCAGTAGATTGCCTTTATGCTGTGATGATGGTTTGTTTCACTGTGCAGGAACTTTTTAGTTTGATATAGTCCCATCTGTTTATTTTTGCTTTTATTTCCCTTGCCTTTGAAGTCAAATCCACAATGCTAAGACTGATGTCAAGAAGCTATTACCTAAATTTTCTTCTAGGAATTTTATGGTATCAGGTCTTACATTCAAGTGTTTAATCTAATTTGAGTTAATTTTGTGTGTGATGTAAGATAGTGGTCTAGTTTCATTTTTTTTGCATGTGAGTGTCTAGTTTTTCCAACAACATTTATTGAAAACACTATCCTTTCTTAGCTGTGTGTTTTTAGCTACTTTGTATAAATTAATTGTCTGTACATGTGTGGGTTTATTTCTGGGCTCTCAGTTCTGTTCCTTTCATCTGTATTTCTGTTTTGTGTGTGTGTGTGTGTGTGTGAGTACCATATTGTTTTGATTGTTGTAGTTTTGTAGTATAGTTTTTAATCAAGGAGCATGATACCTCCAAATTTGTTCTTCCTTCTCAAGGCTGATTTGGCTATTTGAAGTCTTTTGTGGTTCCCTACAAATTTTAGGGTTATTTGAGCTTGCTGTGTGAAATATGCCATTAAAATTTTGATAGGGATTGCATTGAATCTGTAGATTGTTTCATGCAGTATTGCCATCTTAACAATGCTAATTTGTCCAATCCATAAAAATGGATTATTATTCCATTTATTCATATCTTCTTTAATTTCTTTCATCTGTATCTTGTAGTTTTCAGTGTATACTTCTTTTCCCTCTGTGGTTAAAATTATTCCTTGGTATTTTTTTTCCTTTTTTTTGCAGTTGTATATGAGATTGTTTTATTAATTTGTCTTTCTTAGAGCCCAGTATAACTGTATAGAAAGACTACAGATTTCTGTATATATGGTGTTAGCTGTGGGTCTGTCATTTATGACCTTTGTTATGTTGAGGTGTTTCCTCTATACCCAGTTTGCTGACAGTTTTCACCATAAATAGCTGTCAAACTTTGTCAAAATCTTTTTCTGCATCTACTGAGATGATCGTATAGTTTTTTTCTTCATTTTTTTTAGTGGGATGTAACAGGTTGATTGACTTGTGATTGTTTAACCATTCTTAAATCCCTGGAATAAAATTCATTTGATCACAGTGTATGATCCTTTTTAATGTATAATTGGATTTGGTTTGCTAATACTTTGTTGAAGATGTCTGCATCTATGTTCATTAGTAATACTGGCCTGTAATTTTCTTTTTTGTTGGTGTTTTTGTCTGGATTTGGTATCCAATTAATGCTGGATTAATAAAATGTATTTGGAAGGTTTCCCTTATTTTCAATTTTCTGAAATAGTTTGAGAAAAGCAGATGCTAAATCTTCATTGAATTCATCATAGATTTTGCCAGTGAAACCAACTGGTGCTAGGATTTTGCTTTTTAGGAGATTTTCTTGATTACTGTTTCAATCTCCTTACTAGTAATCAACTTATTCAGATTTTCTATTTATTCCTGATTCAGTCTTAGAAGATTGCATGTTTCTAGGAATTTATCCATTTCTTATAGGCTGTCCAATTTGTTGGCATCTGAATATTCATAATAGTCTCTTATGATCCTTTGTGTTTCTGTTGTAACTTCTCCTCTTTAATTTTCACTTTATTTATTTGAATGTTCTCTTTTTCTTTGTTAGTCTGATTAAAGGTTTGCTAATTTTGTAAATCTTTCAAAGAACAAATTCTTCATTTCATTGATCTTTTCTATTTTTTTAAATTTTAGTCTCCATTTCATTTATTTCTTCTCTGAACTTTATGAGTTCTTTCAATCTACTAAATTGGGCTTTGTTCTTATTTTTCTAATTCTTTTAGTAGTAAAGCTTGGTTTTGTATTTGGGATTTTTCTTGTTTATTGAGGTAGGCCTATATTGCTATGAACTTCCCTCTTAGAACCACTTGCTGCATCCTGAAGATTTGGCTATGTTGTATTTCTGTTTTTCATTTGTCTCTTAGTGTTTTTCTGTTTCTCCTTTGGTATCTTCAATGACCCATTTGATGTTCAGTACCATATTGTTTAATCTTCCTGTTTTTGCACTTTTGCCAGTTTTTCCTTGAGACTGGTTTCTAGTTTCATACTATTTTTGTTGTAAAAACTGCTTGATATGAGTCCAATCTTCTTGAATTTATTGGTACTTGCTTTGTAAACTAAATGTGACCTACCATAGAGAATGTTTCATGTGCACTTGAGAAGAATGTGTATTCTGATTCATTTCAATATATGAAGAACTGCATTGATATATATATATAATCTGTTGTATCTCTGGTGTAATGCATCATTTAATTCACTGTACCTCACTGATTTTCTTTCTGGATGGTCTATCCATCAATGTAAATGGTATGTTAAAGTCCCCTACTATGTCTCACTGACATTAATAAGTTAAAGGGAGAATTCTAAAATGGTGCCTACCAGCACCAGCATTAGCAAGGTAGGCTGACGACATAAAAATGGTTTCTACCAGTGTCTCACTTTCCGGGGAGCATCCCAACTGGTTCCTGCATCTGGTAAAGTCTATGAGATTAGTAACTACACTGGCTTTTGGATCAAGTGAGCCTGTGTGAAAGCCATTTTAAGAGTGAATTTTCCATTTCTTATAATTCTATATTTTTTCTCCATTGGTTTTTAAAATTAGTTGTTTCGGGGACTTGTAGCAGAATTTTACTGTGGATTGCCACAGCTAGGGTGTAGTTTGTTCCTGTATCTCTGCCTCTCTTGCCTGCATCATTGCTCTCCTTTTATCCTTTGTTTCAAAGGCTCTGTTCATCCCTTTCCAAGGAAATTATTTAATAGGTAGTTGAATTAATAAGTTTGTTGTGTCTATGGGAGGAGGTGAGTTTAGGATATATTATCTTGAACTCTCCTCTTCCACTGCTGTTAAATAACTTATTCCTAAACTGGAAAAAAAAATAATGTAACAAAATTACTTCAAGAGGAAAGTGTTAACTGGCTTGGACAATAGAATGCTTAAACTTCAGAGTTTAATAGTGGTATCATTATGTGAACTGCATTTCCAAAACATGTCAAAATAGAAAACTTATTTCTTTGAAATGTTTATTTCTAAACAATTTAATTATTATTGAAAGTTTTTCCTAAGGAAAATGCAATTGAACTTTGATTACCGACTTCAAGAATCTAATAACTTTCATTTTAGATGAAGCATGGTGTATGCTGTCACAAAACACCGTCATACTATTCTTGTTATTCTCCCTAGCATCCAAAAACAGATTTAAACACAAATCAAACATTTCCTGAGAAAGAAAGACTAATTTAATGAATATTCAGCTGAAAACAAAGAGCATTTTTTCTTGACTATAATACAAGAATTCCCCATAAATTGAGCAAGATAAGGAGCACAGTGGTACATGGTAATATTGTGCATGGTACTGCTGCTGCTGCTACTGCTAAGTTGCTTCAGTCGTGTCTGACTCTGTGCGACCCCATAGATGGCAGCCCACCAGGCTCCCCCATCCCTGGGATTCTCCAGGCAAGAACACTGGAGTGGGTTGCCATTTCCTTCTCCAATGCAGGAAAGTGAAAAGTGAAAGTGAAGTTGCTCAGTCATGTCCGACCATCAGCGACCCCATGGACTGCAGCCTACCAGGCTCTTCCATCCGTGGGATTCTCTAGGCAGGAGTACTGGAGTGGGGTGCCATTGCCTTCTCCATGCATGGCTACTATAGAACAATATTTTAAACTATTTTTCAAAATCCAGTGACATTTAGTAGAAATACTCTCATAAATATGTTATTTCCTATTAAATTACTTAGTGATATCCATGGTTGTATGGCTAACAGTTAAAATTTTACGTGGCTGTAGTTGCTCTAAATTATACATAATTCACTGCAGAATATTTCAACCTGAGCTAAAGAACAGATACTTGGCACAAAATGTGAACTTGTGGGTTCAAATTTGATGAATACTAGGGAAACATATTTACTGCCACTGTGCATATCTATTAAAAAACTGAAATAGATCAATATTCTTAAGAGTTATCCATTACTGTACAACAAATTGCCACAAACTTAGACCCTTAAAGCAATATACTTTAGTATCTCACAATAATTGTGGGCAATGAATCAGAACTTAGTCTTGTTCCCTGGTGGAAAAGTCAAGACTAACTTCTCATCTAAAGATGCAGCTGAGGAAGGATTTGTTTTCAAGCTCACATGGCTGTTGCTTATATTTAGTTCCTTGTAAACTCACCTGGATCACAATAAACTGTGGAAAATTCTGAAAGAGATGGGAATACCAGACCACCCGACCTGCCTCTTAAAACACCTATATGCAGGTCAGGAAGCAACAGTTAGAACTGGACATGGAACAACAGACTGCTTCCAAATAGGAAAAGGAGTATACGTCAAGGCTGTATATTGTCACCCTGTTTATTTAACTTCTATGCAGAGTACATCATGAAAACGCTGGGCTGGAAGAAGCACAAGCTGGAATCAAGATTGCTGGGAGAAATATCAATCACCTCAGATATGCAGATGACACCACCCTTATGGCAGAAAGTGAAGAGAAACTAAAAAGCCTCCTGACGAAAGTGAAAGAGGGGAGGGAAAAAGTTGGCTTAAAGCTCAACATTCAGAAAACGAAGATCTTGGCATCTGGTGCCATCACTTCATGGCAAATACATGGGGAAACAATGGACACTGTGGCTGACTTTATTTTCTTGGGCTCCAAAATCACTGCAGATGGTGATTGCAGCCATGAAATTAAAAGACACTTACTCCTTGGAAGGAAAGTTATGACCAACCTAGATAGCATTACAAAGCAGAGACATTACTTTGCCAATAAAGGTCCGTCTAGTCAAGGCTATGGTTTTTCCAGTGGTCATGTATGGATGTGAGAGTTGGACTGTGAAGAAAGCTGAGCGCTGAAGAATTGATGCTTTTGAACTGTGGTGTTGGAGAAGACTTGATTCATTGGACTGCAAGGAGGTCCAACCAGTCCATCTTAGAGGAGATCAGTCCTGGGTGTTCATTGGAAGGACTGATGCTGAAGCTGAAACTCCAATACTTTGGCCACCTCATGCGAAGAGTTGACTCATTGGAAAAGACCCTGATGCTGGGAGGGATTGGGGGTAGGAGGAGAAAGGGACAACAGAGGATGAGATGGCTGGATGGCATCACCAACTCGTTGCACATGAGTTTGGGTAAACTCCAGGAATTGCTGATGGACAGGGAGGCCTGGGTTGCTGCGATTCATGGGGTCACAAAGTGTCGGACACGACTGAGCAACTGAACTGAATCATTATTTAAATTTATTTATGAATCCTTTTAGCAAAAGTAATATTAGCATTTGGTTATTTTCTACATGATTTGCTTTTAGACTCTACATCCTTCTAACATTACAGTGCCATGTTTTTGAGAGGGTACCTAGAAGTTCTGGATAATTCACTTTTTTCAGTTAATATATTAAAAATTCTTTTATCAAATGAATATAGCCTGGGGGAGTTAAAAGTATTCATTAACATCCATATATGCTAGCATGAAACAGCTTGGAATACAAATCCAGTAACCTCACAAAACCCAGAAGTTTCAGACAATCATCATGCTTGCCTCCAGAAAATGTGCAGGAATATTTGATGCTCAGGACACTCCTTGAAAGAAAAGTTCTAGACATGATATGAGATGACCCTTATTTTTATTAATTTACTAGTTATTCAATATTATAACATATTCTTTAATAATTTTCCTGATGGATGAAATCCTTAGGGTTAAACAGCCCCGATAGGATTTTCAAGCCTGTATTTTAACCCAACAATCACTTCTTGAAGTTTACTGAAACGATGAAGGCTATTCTCTTCTCTTATGAATTTATGGGCTAGAGAAGCTTTTTGGTGTCTACTCCTTGGCAGCTTCAGCTGAAATCTATATTCAGTCCAAAAGCTAAGAGTAATATACAGCACAGAAAAACAAAATTAAAGCACCCTATTCCACAAATACCCCTCAAATATTTAAGGGCATATATCTATATATTTATATCTATATCTATCTCTCTGTAAAATAGCATGATATATGTGTTTTAAAGTGTCTGTTGGAAAACACTCCTCACTCTTTAGCAGAGTTGGCCAATACATGTCATCTTTAGATGGATGTGTGTCTTAAACTAAGGTTTTTGTTTTCGGTATCTAAAGATAAGTAAATTGAAGCAGCGAGCCAGGAGCCATGGGCAAGGCAATTAATGAGAGAGCTAAGCATGAAAATCAAGAAGGTGGAAGGATATCACTTACTCACAGGAAAATACAAGTGCATCCCCTTCCTATTTTGACCTTAACCCAGGTTATAAATTGGATCAGAAATACTAACTTCTAAGAAGACTGAGAAGTAACTTCTCCTTTTTACTCTAAGACATTGACCCAGCATTGATGGACTGAAAAATAGACACAAATGAAACAGGAAGAAGAGAATGGAAAAATAAAAATAAAAAACATTCTTACTATAGTAATGAGAGACTTTCTAATTGAATGACTGATTTACTCATGTTCTCTTCCTTAATTTTTGTACAATCATCTTAGACACATACTGTTATCTCTGTTTTTCTTGTCATTCAGTCGCTGTCATGTCCAGCTTTTTGCGACCCCATGAGCTGTAGCCCACCAGGCTCCTTTCTCCATGGGATTTCTCAGGCAAGAATACTTACTGGAGTGGGTTGCCATTTCCTGCTCCAGGGGATCTTCCCAACCCAGGGATCAAACCCACATCTTCTGCATTGGCAGCTGGATTCTTTACCACTGAGCCACCAGAGAAGCCCCTATCTCTGTTTTACAATAGAGGAAACTAAGCTGCAGAGTTGAGTGACTTCACAAGGGTTCACAGCTGGGAAATGGTTAATACAAAAATTACATAAAGGTCTGTTTAACTCCAAAAACTATGGTCTTAGTTTAATGTGTCTTATTCAGAGATAAATTAAGCACAGACCTTGTTAAGTGACAGTCCACTAAGAACATTTATACACATAATTCTACTAGAAATCTTGAATAATACAAAGGAGATCTCTACAATGTCACAGCAATTTCAGAACTTTTGTGTAGCTGAAGGACATGGATTTGAAGAGAAAACTCCCATGTTTACATATTTTTATAACTTCTTTAGAAAACCCACAAAATACTCTTGAATTTAAGAAGAAATTTCAAGGATATCATTGATAGCCTCTCAGGAGGGTATTGCTTGCTCCTTTGGTAGGGAATTAAAGATGTTGTAATATAAAAGTCAGGCAGCAATTAAGAAGCATGTTAGTAGAAATTCAGATTGAAAATAGCCACCCAGTAGAGAATATGTGAAGCTTTCAAAGAAAATCCATAATATCCTTGGAGAAATTGTAAAAGCTACTCAATGAGTTTTGTTTCAAGGATATTTAGACTCTATTTAGTGTTCTTGTTTATCACATTACATATAAAAGCCTCATAGTAAATGATAGTGGTTTAATATTTTGGACTTCAAATATCATACAGATTAGACAGCAATGGAAAAGCATACAACTTGGCTCCTAGGAGCTCATTTGTTCATAGTTTACTCCTACCTAAGTACTGATATTGTAGAAGTTACCACTTTTGGGGATGGCAGTTAACCTCTTTTAAATTATTATCCTAGAATTTTTTTTGTTTATACAGGTTATATCTATTGATATTAAGCCATTTAAAATATGTATTTATTAATTCACTTAAAATAATACTAGCAAGTATAAAATATTTCAATATACTACTTCAACCAGAAAATAGTTATAGTTTCCAAATAAAAGTACAGTGAAAATAGTGCTGTTTTAAATGTTTTTAAATCTCTTTAACTTATGGCTTGATAGAAGACAGCTGCATTCTGATATCTGCTTCTGCATCCATCCTGGGGCAATGTTTGCAGTAGGCTGAATAATCAATGGTATCAGGGACTAATCTTGAACCTGTAATGTTACCATATCCATATATGTACACATATACATATACATACATGGATAATCTTGGATTATCTAGGTAGGCCCTAAATACAATTACAAGTGTGACTTTGTAAAAAAAGAGGTCAGGACTGATTTGAGCCTTTACCAGATTAGTAATGAAGCATGATATGGAAAATAATTCTTACTGATTAGCAAGGCTGAGTACCTGATCTATTACAGGATCTATAAGCTATTCAATATTATTTTAATAAGTCATAGTCATCTTATATCATTCAGTATCACTATCACTAAATGCAAGCCTTTAAGAACTACGATAGACAAAATTGCTGAACTTAGTACACAAATTAAACTCCTTCTCCCTTATATCATTTTATAAACTCTATGATTCCTAAGATAGAACTAACATCCTATTTATGGTTCTAACTTCTACTTTGACATAATGCATAGTACGTCATGGACCCAAATTAAATGCTTGTTGACCTAAGGTTTTATAATTGATTATTCCACTGCTATGTATAGAAGAAAGAAAATCAATTTTTCCATTACTTCCATGGTAATGTTCAAACACATGGAAAGTCCTTTAGAATCTAGCCTCTGATTATCATACCAGCCTTATACCTGATCACTATTCACTTAAGCAACAATAAAACTGAATTACTATCCTTTCTCTTAAAGCAAAATGTTATTCTTGTCTTAAATCATATAACAAATACTGATTAAATTACCACTGAAACATGAAACATTTTACTAGGTGCTGGGGAAAAAAAAATAGTTAAGTCTGAAACTTCTACTTCTGTCCATGGTAGACCAGCTTTTATACTTCATTCCTCCTGCTGAGAACATTTAGAACATTTTAATAAAATATGAAAACAAAACATAAGAAAATAATTTGAAGACTTTGGAAAACTACCAATTTAGTTGACTTATAGGATCAAAATCCTATCAAGGAAGAATATTCAGGGAAAGGATCTTGACATTCTTGCCTCTTTTTCTCTTGTGGCATTTGCATTTATCAAGATATAGATTACTGGCTGAGAAGCAAAGAAATTGAGCAGATATGTACATGATAAAGAGGACAGGGAAACAAAACATTATAGCTTAAAAACAACAATGATAAACACCCAAAGATTTCACTTCTAGAGGCTACACTTCAGAAAAAGTATATAGAAAAATATTAAACACTGAGCTTCAATTTATCTAAGTCTTAAACAGATTAAAATGATATTCCTTAAGGTAACATACAGAGTCTTAAATTATCTCTACAGCTTATAGTATTGAGACCTCAATAAAATTAATCACATTTGGAAAAGAAAACATTTAAACAAGCAGAAGAAAAATTCATATATCTTAGGCTCAGAAGAGGTCGTTATTTTGGAGTTAACAGAAAATAACTTAAATATAAATATCATTATATTTTAAGAGATTAAAATATAAAGGTTTAACAGAGAAGAAAAAAGGAGGATTGAAAAGTACAGATAAAACTATGAGTCATACAATACCTAGAAAATAGTTCAAACACACATATGAAGAGATTCCCAGGTGGAGAAGAAAAATACATTGGGCAGAAGCAATATTTGAAGAGATAATGTATAAGAATTTTTTAAAAACCCATGTAATCCATAAATTTAAGAAGGAAAAAAGAAGTATGGACCTCAATCAAGATAAATTTAAATAAGATTATGTTGAGGCCCCTGGTAGTAAAATTACTGAAAATCATAATGAGGAGAAAATCTTAAATGCAGTCAGAAGTAGGGGAGGGGAAAGACAGACTATTTTCAAAGGAACAAGATGAAGAATGGTAACTGACTTGTAAACAGAAATAAAGGAACTCAAAATGGACTTTTTAAAAATAAAAGGAAATAACTGCCCATTTTTAGTTCTTTACCCAAAAAAATGACATTCAAAAAAAATCCCCCAAAACAAAAGCTGTAAAAGAATTTTCAAAAACAAAACACTGAGAAGATTAGTTAAGAGAAAACATTTAATGAGTTCTTCAGGCAGATAAACATGGATTCAAAATGGAAACACATAAATGCAGGCAGGAATGAAGAACAAAGGGAGCAGTACATAAGTGGATAAATACAAAAAATATTTGACTCTATAAATTGAGAAAAATAATTACTTTTGAGGTTAAAAGCATGTAGAAGTAAAATATATATGAATAACATAACAAAGTCCAGAGGGAGAGGATTGGAATTAAAGTATTTTAAGTGCTCATAGACATAGAAAACAAGCTTATGGTGACTGAAGGGGAACGGTGACAGTGGGGAGGGATAAATAAGAGTTTGAGATTAGCAGATACACACACTACTATACATGAAATATATAAACATCAAGGACCTTTTGTATAGCACAGGAAACTATATTCAATATATTGTAATAACCTATAATGGAAAAGAATCTGAAAAAGAATATATATATATAATATATATATATATATATATATATAATATGTAAGTATTAAATATATATGGGCTTCCCTGGTGGCTCTGCTTGCAATACAGACCTAGGGACCTATATATATATATATATATATGTGTGTGTGTGTGTGTGTAATAAAACTGAATCCCTTTGCTGTATACCTGAAACTAACGCAACATTGTAAACCCATTATAATGATTTTTTTTTTTAATTTCCAAAGTAAAGCCTACTTCAGTAACCTTTAGAAAAAATAGTATTTTGATTGCCTTGCACTCTATAGGATGCAAAAAGACTATTTTATATAGATGAACATAAGTGTCAAAACAGGAAAACTGTATTTAATGAGCAAATTCATATGATGGAAAAATAAGTTAAACAATCTAAGACAAAAAATAATAAAAATAAAATTTTAAAACCCGATAAATAAAAATTAAATAGTAAGAAGATAGTTGTCAGACTAAATGTAACAGTAATTACCTGAAATGTAAATGTACTGAATACATTAATGGATAAATAAAGATTGTCAGACTGGATAAAAAGAAAATTTAATTATATGCTGCTTTACTAGACACATGTTTTAAATATTATAATCTAGTAAAGTTAAAAGGAAAATCATAGAAAGACACCCATGAAATCTCTAAACAAAAGAAATCTAATATAAAATATCAAAAGCAGCTTTTGAACAGGTTGTAGGTCTTGCATTTTCTGGACAACCAACTCAGATGGAAATTAGATGCAGCTTTTAGGAAGAATACTCTTAGGATGAGCGATTGCAGGGAGAATAAAGGAGGAAGGTATGGTAAAGAGGTTAAGAGGGATTTCACCACAGTTAGAATAGGGACTCAGGCAACTCCGTGTGTGGAATGAAATTAAGAACGTCCCTCAGAGTTGCTGGATTTGGAGAGAGATGACTAAGAATTAAAGGCTTTCTACATGGCTCAGTGGCAAAGAATCTGCCTGCCAATGCAGGCAATGCAGGAGTCACAGGTTCAATCCCTGGGTGGGGAAGATCCCCTGGAGGAGGAAATGGCAACCCACTCCAATATTCTTGTCTGAGAAATCCTATGGACAAAGGAGCCTGGCAGGCTACAGTCCATGGGGTTGCAAGAGTCAGACACAACTGGGCACACATTCAAGGCTAAGAAATATCAATTTCCATCAACAAATTGCTAAATGTAGGCTGGAAGGGAGCTTGACCTTGGGTGAAGAGGCTTACTTAGCTGAAGATTAAAGTCAAGGGTGTCAGAAGCACTTCTGGTAGCTGGAAGAATATCTCCTTCAATCCTGAAGGGGAACTTAAAGAGCACAGCACACTCAACTACACATGCCTTGCTTGTTTAGGAATAGAATATGATGCCATTTAAATGCATTTATTTATCCCAAACATTATGTGTGACTCTAATTTTCAGAATAATCATATAAGATGAATATGTATTCTTATCACAGTCTTATTGATAAGAAAATTGAGAATCTGAAAGGTAAGCAACAAGAAAATATTAAAGTTGGAAATAAAACCTAAGTTGACAGGACTCCAAAGTTTCCATCTTGCTGCTGTATATATTATTTCTAGACCAGTTAGAAATTAAATTAACTTTAAGAGGAATCTCATGGCACAAATTACACATTTAAATGTTAAGCATAGAGCCTACTTTCTAGTTTATTTCCATCTACTTAATCTTTCTGTGTTATCCTTTTCTGAACAAATGACACTTAAATTCCATAAACAGTTTCATTTTAGTCTGAAGGAGAGTGATTCCATGACTTAAAAGCAATCTAGAAGCTAGATTCAAAAGCACTTAAAGATTATTTTGTGTAGGTAAATCCTAAAAGATGATGCTGTGAAAGTGCTTCACTCAATATGCCAACAAGTTTGGAAAACTCAGCAGTGGCCACAGGACAGGCAAAGGTCAGTTTTCATTACAATCCCAAAGAATGCTCAAACTACCACACAATTGCACTTATCTCACATGCTGGTAAAGTAATGCTCAAAATTCTCCAAGCCAGGCTTTAGCAATATGTGAACCATGAACTTCCTGATGTTCAAGCTGGGTTTAGAAAAGGTAGAGGAACCAGAGATAAAATTGCCAACATCACTGGATCATGGAAAAAGCAAGAGAGTTCCAGAAAAACATCTATTTCTGCTTTATTGACTATGCCAAAGCCTTTGACTGTGTGGATCACAATAAACTGTGGAAAATTCTTCCAGAGATGGGAATACCAGACCACCTGATCTGCCTCTTGAGAAACCTGTATGCAGGTCAGGAAGCAACAGTTAGAACTGGACATGGAACAACAGACTGGTTCCAAATAGGAAAAGGAGTAAGTCAAGGCTGTATATTGTCACCCTGCTTATTTAACTTCTATGCAGAGTACATCATGAGAAACGCTGGGCTGGAGGAAGCTGGAATCAAGATTGGAAGCTGGAATCAACATTGCCAGGAGAAAAATCAATAACTTCAGATATGCAGATGACACCACCCTTATGGGAGAAAGTGAAGAGGAACTAAAGAGCTTCTTGATGAAAGTGAAAGAGGAGAGTGAAAAAGTTGGCTTAAAGCTCAACATTTAGAAAACTAAGATTATGGCATCTGTTTCCATCACATCATGGCAAATAGATGGGGAAACAGTGGCTGACTTTTTTTGGGGGGGGCTCCAAAATCACTGAAGATGGTGATTGCAGCCATGAAATTAAAAGATGCTTACTCCTTGGAAGGAAAGTTATGACCAGTTGGTCATAACCATAGACAGCATATTAAAAAGCAGAGGCATTACTTTGTCAACAAAGGTCCGTCTAGTCAAGACTATGGTTTTTCCAGTAGTCATGTATGGATGTGAGAGTTGGACTATAAAGAAAGCTGAGTGCTGAAGAATTAATGCTTTTGAACTATGGTGTTGGAGAAGACTCTTGAGAGTCCCTTGGACTTCAAGGAGATCCAAACTGTCCATCCTAAAGGAGACCAGTCCTGAATGTTCATTGGAAGGACTGATGTTGAAGCTGAAACTCCAATAGTTTGGCCACCTGATGGAAAGATCTGACTCATTTGAAAATACCCTGATGCTGGGAAAGACTGATTGCGAGAGGATAAGGTGGTTGGATGACATCACCGACTCAATGGACATGAGTTTGAGTCGACTCCGGGAGCTGGTGATGGACAGGGAGGGCTGGCTTGCTGCAGTTCATGGGGTCTCAAAGAGTCAGATATGACTGAGAGACTGAACTGACTGATACCCAAAGACAAGCCAGAATGAGAAGTATTAATAATATGAGTTCTGTATGTAATGGGGACTGTTGATTCAATTTTACATTATTCTCAAGAGATTTCAACTGTGAGCATTTCCAATCAAGAGTTTTCAAGTGTGATAATTTCCAATGACCAGCCATCCATTCCAGAGCTACAGTCTTAGAATATATTTCATACTTTGGCTTATTATGGAGAGATTCTGCAATGATCACATTAATCCTCTAAAATTTTGCCTGCACTGAGAAGTATAGATCTCTGCTGCTGCTGCTAAGTCACTTCAGTCGTGCCTGACTCTGTGCAACCCCATAGATGGAAGCCCACCAGGCTGCCCTGTCCCTGGGACTCTCCAGGCAAGAACACTGGAGTGGGTTGCCATTTCCTTCTCCAATGCGTGAAAGTGAAAAGTGAAAGTGAAGTCTCTCAGTCATGTCCGACTCTTAGCGACCCCGTGGACTGCAGCCTACCAGGCTCTGCCATCCATGGGATTTTCCAGGCAAGAGTACTGGAGTGGGGTGCCATTGCCTTCTCTGATAGATCTCTAGGGGAGATTAAAAATATTTATTGGTAACAAAAATGCAAGTTAATTTTCACTTGAGAATTCAAAGAAAAAGAAGTCAAGGTCAGTGATGGAGGTTATTTCTAATAGCATCATATGATTAGTTATTCCCTTAAGAATCAATACATGCATGTGTGTGTGTGTGCTTTAGGCTTCACATATGTGTAAACCCGATGGCAAGGTGATATCACTCTATTGAACATCTATAAACAGGTAGGGTCTTCATTTAGAAAACTGTGTTTTTCTCTGATCATCTGATATGCTTTTTTTTTGTTTTCTGGAAACTGAAGGGCTTTGGCTTTCACTGCTTTCTTTTGACAGAGATGCCACCAGGTATCTATACATCTTGAAGTCTAACACAAAATCAATTGGTGCGATTATGCAATTTAGCTGCATTTGTGGTGCTAATTTATCTACTGGCATCTGTAAATGACTTTATTATAAAAAATTTACAGGGTCCCCTAAAAGCCAAATTAGGTTTGGTAGCAACACAAAAACATTATCAACCAGGGAAATCTCTAAAAGCACCAGCAAGCAAGGAAACATCAAGTAATGTCTAGAAAGACATAAAATGTGATATCAATTCATTAAGTGCTGACTATTGTTGTTTTAGTTGAGATCTGAGTAAAAGTGTACTGCTGGAGGGTTTGCCAAGTGTCTCTACTGGGAGCCAATTTACCTTTTCTTCTCTCAGATACTTCACAGCAAGGTAACTAGGGCCTGCGGTTATTAGCAAGTTACTGATGCCAAAGTTCAATGATTGCTCAATGAAGGAGAGGAAACAAATTTAAAAAGATAAGCCTTTATATCACAGTTTCAAAATAAATATATACATATGTATATTTGGTGCACTTTGAACATCAATCAAAAAATAAAATTAAAATGTTTTTGATCAAAAAGCAATGAGCACATGTATACCTGTGGCGGATTCATTTTGATATTTGGCAAAACTAATACAATTATGTAAAGTTTAAAAATAAAATAAAATTAGAGAGAAAAAAAAAAAAGATGTCAAGAAAAAAAAAAAAAAGCAATGAGCCTTCAAAATTCATACAGAAAGTAACTTACATATTAACAATGTTGATATTTGAGCTGCTAATGCCAGTGGCAAAGTGAGATACTCAAAGAACAAAAAGGTAGGAATTAAGTTTATGTAAAGGCAAGAATAAAAGTATTTATTTGGATCTCATAAATTCTGTCAGATTTAGTTACAGACATAACTTCTGTCTTATGAAAGTCCTGCTAAAATGTTAATTTGACAAGAAGCATAAAGGTTATTTGAGCTGATGTCCTCATTTAAAAAAAACAACAACAACATTCAAAAGTTTAATGGTTGCTCCACTTGTGGTTGAAATTAAAATCAATCAATTAACCAATGTCCTTTCATCAGTTGTCTTTCTTTCAATCATATTTAGCAATAGAAAAAGTTTCTTCCTTTTTGAGCAATTTTTAGCTAAAGGAATTTATTCACTAAACAATGGTCTTTATTTAAAGGCCAGGGACAGACTTAAAATCTTAGAATTATACCTACCACCAAACTTCAAGAAAGTTCACAAATACAAGCCACTGAGCAAATAAAAAGAATGGCTTATGAATGGGCTGGAGAAGGCAATGGCACCCCACTCCAGTACTCTTGCCTGGAAAATACCATGGATGGAGGAGCCTGGTAGGCTGCAGTCCATGGGGTTGCTAAGAGTCAGACACGACTGAGCGACTTCACTTTCACCTTTCACTTTCATGCATTGGAGAAGGAAATGGCAACCCACTCCGGTGTTCTTGCCTGGAGAATCCCAGGGACAGGGGAGCCTGGTGGGCTGCCGTCTATGGGGTCGCACAGAGTCGGACATGACTGAAGCAACTTAGCAGCAGCAGTAGCAGTATGAATGGGCTTTCAAAAAGAACATGGCTCATTCTTCACATGGCTTAAAGGGCCAATAAATTCAAGATTTATTAGATCAGAAATGTTGGTCTTTGATCTTTAAGTGAAAACACCACAGTAGCCTAAGTTTCAAATTTGACAAATAGGTGTTTCTAATACTTTATGAATGTGAGGAGAGAGACCTCAAAGGTTATGAGACAAGCTAACAATGTTCTTTATAGATGAAATCTAGCTATTTACATTGATTTTATTTCCAGAAAAATTAATAACCAATTGGTATGTAAACGGAAGGAACCCTCACCTTAAATACCATCTTCAGCTAAAGACAAACATGGTTTGGAGGCTAGTGGTTTGGGACTTCAAAGCAGGGGTGGGGGAAGTAATTGACATGATGATAGAAAGCAAATGTTGGTAATAAAGTGTTTGTTGGGCTTTTAGAGACAATTCAACATAGAAAGGAATAACAGGCTTAACAGACTTTGTTAGGTTCGTCCCCTTATACAACAGGTGTGTGTGTGTGTGTGTGTGTGTGTGTGTGTGTGTGTGTGTGTGCGCACTATGTGTGTCTGTGTGTGAGCCTGCTAGTCTTCTCTGTCCATGAAATTTTCCAGGCAAGAATACTGGGAGTGGGTTGCCATTTGCTACTCCACTAGCACAGCTGAGTGAGTGAGTGAAGTGGCTCAGCTGTGTCCAATTCTTTGCGACCCCATGAACTATAGCCTACCATGCTCCTCCATCCATGGGATTCTCCAGGCAAGAGTACTGAAGTGGGTTGCCATTTCCTTCTCCAGAGGATCTTTCCGACCCAGGGATCGAACCCAGGTCTCCCGCATTGTAGGCAGATGCCTTACCATCTGAGCCACCAGGGAAGTAGTTTATACCAAAGTTACCCATGGTGATAGCTCCCTTCCTGGAACACATCTTTTAGGCACTTTAGGGGAAAGTCAGACTTCCCTGTAACTCAAATGGTAAAGAATCTGCCTGCGAGGCAGGAGACCAGGGTTCAATTCCTGGGTTGGGAAGTTCCTCTGGAGAAGGTAATGGCAATCCACTCCAGTATTCTTGCCTGGAGAATTCCATGGACAGAGAAGCCTGGCAGGCTACAATCTGTGGGGTTGCAAAGAGCTGGACATGACTGAGTGACTAACACACACACACACACACAAAGGGGAAAATCAAAGTTTATTCCTCAGTCTCTTGGATCATAAAGATATGGAGCCTAAAATAATCCTTATGCCAAAGAAACATTTTGGGGTAGCAAATTTTCCTGCCCTACATGATTTATTTGACAATTGTATGTACCTGAAGTGAAACTAATGATCAGGGAAGGAAAAAAAATCATTATTTAGCTTGGTGGAATCAAGGACCACTGTATGGAAGCGATGTCTCTGATCAAGAAATTGAAGTAAGATTGGGTGAAAAAATGAGGGTATCCTAAGCCATAATTTTTTTGCAGCACAATCACCTGAAGCCAGCTGACAGAAAATGGTAACTTAATACCAGTGAATTCAACCACAATTTATCCTGATGCTGTGTTTGACTAAGATACCGAGTGATATTTTACCTATAGTCAATCACTTTTTAATGTTTTAACATCTATTCAGATACCATTTGGGCTTTTGTAAAAACTTTTTTGAGGATAATTTAAACTTTTATATGTATCACTTTTTTTTTTACCAACTTAAGAATGAGAAGATTTTATATATCAGGATAAGAGTTATTTTTTCCCATTTATATTTTCTTTCAATCACATTATTTATATGTGTGAATCTGTATGATACTGTAGTCAAAATTTAATTACTTAAATTTTACTTTTTCTAAAAAAAAGTCTCAGTGAGTGATTTTTTTTTTAAATTGCAGATATTTAAAAGGTGTTCTTTTCAGGAAAATTAGTCATTTGTCAAACTGATGATTAGATAGAATGATACAAGTTAAATTTTAGTTTGGTTAAATAATTAGAATTTAGTTAAACTTAAATACACTCTTTAGGACCACTAAATATATTTAAAAACAAAACTCAAAGACATCTGGTCAGTTTTTTTTTTTTTTTTCAAGTGATTTAAAATAAAGTCACATTTTCTTATTGCTTTTGGTTGGCTTGTGAAGTGTCAGATGACTTCAATGGAGGAGGTCAACAGGAGACCTGGATCAGCAATCTTGATCCTTGAGATAGCAAGTGAAATTTTGCAGACTACCGCTTTGGGCTTAAGCCGAAAGCAAAGTTTATTAATGCATGAATGCATTCTCAGAGGGAGAGCAGGCTGTTTCTGCAAAGCAAAACCTACCCTCCTATACAGGCATGAAAGTGTTCGTAGCTCAGTTGTGTCCAACTGTGTGTGATCCCATGGACTGTAGCTTGCCAGGTTCCTTTGTCCATGGAATTCTCCAGGCAAGAATACTGGAGTGATACAGCAAATTCCCGTTGGCTATCTATTTTTATATGTGGGCTCTGTAATAACCTAGAGGGGTAGGAATAGGCAGGTGGTGGGAGGGGGATTCAAGAGGGAGGGGGCATATGTACACCAGTGGTTAATTCATGTTGATGTATGACAGAAATGAAACCAATATTGTAAAGCAATCATCAATAAATTAAAAATAAATTGATATTAAAGAAAAAAAAAAAAAGGATACTGGGGTGGATCACCATTCTCTTTTCCAGGGGCTCTTCCCAATCCAGGTCTTCCATACTGCAGGCAGATTCTTTACCCTCTGAGCCAACAGGGAAGCCCTGTAGAAGCTTAAGGGTGTTTATATGGAGTTGTTTTGCAAGGAGGTGGGTGTGATCATGGGTGAGTGACAGGTGGTTGCTATTTGAGTGACTATTCTGAGTTCTGTAACAAGTTCATTATTGCCTATGCCCTTACTTTTGATACACTAATAGAAACCCACCTGGAGGAGAGCAAAACCATATATAGATTTTATTAAGATGTTAGTATAATGATGCTGGGAAAGATTGAAGGCAGAAGGAGAAGGGGACAACAGAGGATGAGATGGTTGGATGGCATCGCTGATTTGATGGACATGAGTTTGAACAAGCTCCAGGAGTCAGTGAAGGACAGGGAAGCCTGAGATTGCAAAGAGTCAGACATGACTGAGTGACTGAACTGAACTGAACTGATAATGAATTTGGGTTTACTAGAGGTTATATTCCTGTCCAGCCTGGGCATGCACAACCTGGAGAAATTCTCCTCTGTCATTGTGCTCCCTCTTTATCAGGACAAGTTGACCAGACCAGAGTTTCTGGTCAGACCACCACCTGACCAGAGTTTCATATTTCTGGGTGGGGTGCAAGGGAGGATCTCTGGATAGTTAGGGCCTAACTGGACTAGTCCCCTCTTGTCTTTAGCCACCATCACCACTTCGCTGATAATGTCTAACTACCTAACACTTTGTAGTGTTCACTAAATTCAGTGTTGTTTGATTAATATGTGGAAGGAGGTAAGTCAAAGACTACGCTATCTTATGATGTTCTAATTCAAGCTAACCAGTACAATTTTACACTGCCAAAATTGTAAATTTTTAGTTTATATAAGAGCATATGTTACCATATCATATTCATGTTTTAATAACTGTATTTCAATATAACTTATTTTGTTTACAGCCAAATGTACATCATTTTATGTATTTAAGATGATTATCTGAGGAGAGTTTCATGGACTTCATGGGGCTGTGATTGCTATTACATGTGGTTGAAATAAACAAAGCCTCATGTAGTATGAGGGCTTCCCAGGTGGCGCTAGAGCTAATAAAACCTGCCTGCCGGTGCAGGAGACATAAGAGATACAGGTTTGATCTCTAGTTGGGTAGATCCCCTAGAGAAGGAAATGGCAACCCACTTCTAGTATTCCTGCTTGGAGAATCCCATGGACAGAGAAACCTGGCGGGCTACAGTCCACAGGGTTGCAAAGAGTCAGACACAACTAAAGCAACTTAACATGCATGTAGTATGATACAGATAACACTCGGCTTAAAAATGTGCTAGACTCCAGGGGACCTTTGAAAGATAAAAATAGCCCAAAGTCCAGAAGGAAAGCACATTTTGGCAGTTACCATTAGCAAAGTTCATGTGTGATTGAATGGGAGGAATTCTCCTATAACTCTTTATTTGGTCCTAACTCTGACTTGGGTAACTCAAACTTTCTAGGCCCCTTTTCTAGTGGAAAATGTTGTATTTTTGATTATTCTAAAATTGCTTTAAATGTAGTTATATGTTTTCTGATTTAACATTGAGCTAGGAGGAAATGGGGGGTTCAGACAGGAATGCATATAAGGGTGGATTCAAATTGCAAGAGTGAATTTTGAGAGATAGGCTCACCAAAGGGGATGAATGACTTATTGTGGATCTGGGTCTCCAGGAAGAAGTCATAAGAGAAATGTTTGAAAACGAGTTGAGTGAGAATTTATGTCTATTTTAGGGATTCTATCTTTCTCCCTGGGTATTACTTTCTATTATAAAAGAAATATATTACTTTTGTTACATATCTCTGCATACCTAAGGCTTACAAATTTATGCAAATTATCAGGGGAGGAAGCTATTCCCTGTGGATAACTGAACTTTAGCCAGTATGCTAAAGGAACAATTAATTGACCTCTACCTTCCAAAGCACTGAATGCATTAACTGAATTTTCTGAATTACTGGTCTTCCCTGGTGGCTATGATGGTAAAAAATCCACCTGCAATGTAAGGGACCCAGGTACAATCTCTGGGTCAGGAAGATCCTCTGGAGAAGGGATTGGCAACCCACTCCACTCTTCTTGCCTGGAGAATCCCATGGACAGAGGAACCTGGCAGGCCACAGTCTGCGAGGTTGCAGACACAACTGAGCAACTAAACACACATGCCTGATTATTCTTGGGATTAGACTTCCTGGTTTAGACATTATGTGTACATTAAGGAATACTATTTCTGAGATAGTACTAGTGCTTTTATTTGATTCAGAAATCTAAGTTGTTCTTAAGGCGTTTTATAACTAGCATTAACTCTTCTACCTCAAAGAGGTTACCTTAAGTTGTGAAAATGTTTAAGATGTGACTTTTGGATTGCCAAGTATTTTTCTTGAGAGTGCTATCTGGTATAAAATGATGCATGACTGTTTAAACTATATATGTGTAAATATCAGAATTACATTATGAACCTCTGACATACCATGAAATGGTTCAGTACCTCTCATCAAATATCTCAGAGAAGGCATAAATCAAGCTTCCAAGAGAGTGGCTAGTATTCAGGAGGAGTTCAAAAGAGTCAAACAAAGCTACCAGAAGATGAGAGAGTAGCATGAGCCATCGCATTTCTGGTAACAAGCTACTCAACCATGAGACCATTCAGGCTGCAAATTGTCAGACATTTAGGTGAGGTCACTCTGGGCCATCCAATCACAGATAAGATAACCCAGAGAAGAACTACTCAGCCAATTTGGAGAATTATGAAAATAATGAATGTTTAATCTTTGATGCCACTTAGTAGTTTATTATACAATAAAAGCTAACTGAAGGAAGGATAGTAGAATCCAGTACTAGTGTTAAGGTGCTAATTTTTTTGGTAGTGCTGACATTTTTAAAATTTGTGTTTTGCTTAATTTTAAAACATGCTTAAGTGTTAATGAGTAGAAATAAATCTAGACAACATGTCTATGTTCCAGGAAAGAGAAGTGTATTTCTAGTGAACTCTAAATGAAAATTAAATAAACAGTGTCTAAATAAGAAAAATTGGATGCAGGAAGATCTATAGTAAGAGAAAGAAAAGCAAATGGATTGTTCTGTTCGGGTTTGGTGTTGGAAAGCCAAGGTAAGAGTTATTTGTTCACTTTCTATTTCCTTGTGAGGTAGGGTATATGTAGGGCCATCCACTGAATCTGAGATGAAGGTAATTCAGTGTTTTAAATCCACTGAATCTGCCTCATAAAATATAAAATAAATATAGGACCTGCCTTCTCACTTAAAATCTTTGAAATAAAATTATTTATATTTTGGCTGAATTTAATGGTACATCAAGCAGGCAACAGAGCATGAGATGGTTGGATTGCATTACCAACTCAATGGACTTGAGTTTGAGTAAACTCCAGGAGATAGCCTGGCATGATGCGCTTCACGGAGTCACAAAGAGTCAGACACGACTCAGCAATGGAACAAAAACAAGCAGGTAATTTCAGTGCCAACAGATAAGGCAGAAAAGGAAGGAGTCAGTTACACTAAAATTCCCAGAAAACTTTTATTCTTTGTTGTTATATTTCATTATAGTTGATAAGAGGGATCAATTTCAGAAGTCTGATGGGACAGTGATGAATAGGAGTCTAGTGTCTATGAAACCATCCCGTTCCTTATGTTTCTGTTCTAATGAGTTCCATGGACATGCACTGATGCTTTCATCACTCTTCTCCATGCAAGTATCACCTTTGTTAGTGAAAACAGGTTCCACATCTTTTAATCACTCTATCAGCAAAGAAGTCATCGTTCTTGACTTCATGGGGTCACAAAGAGTCAGACACAACTCAGTGATGGAACAACAACAAGCAGGTAATTTCAGTGCTAGCAGATAAGGCAAAAATGGAAGGAGTCAGTTACGCTAAAATTCCCAGACAACTTTTATTCTTTGTTGTTATATTTCATTATAGTTGATAAGAGGGATCAATTTCAACATTAATCCATTCCAACATTAATCACTTTGCAGCAATAAGGAAAAGTTGAAAAGGAGGGATTATGTGGCATTTTAATAGTATTATCACTAATGTTTCCTAGGGAAAACCATGAAATAAGAGCACATAAATGTTTTTATTAGTTTCTTGGCTCTGCTTGGTTCAAACTTTCTTATGAAAACTTTGGGGAAAAGTTTAGACAGGTTTTATTGTTACTTTAAAATTTGGCATGTAACTACTATCCATTTATTATGCATGATTCTGCTAATGAGCACTCTCTACTAGCAAATGAGTAATGGTTCATTCCTTTAACTTTTTTTCCCCTCCACAATTAAATATAAAATATCTGAGAGAGAGACTACATAAAAGATATGAAACATATCCAAAATGACTCAGGATAAACTATACCTCAACTTTCTACCCCCAGCTGAGCTCTTTCCATTACTTGGCTATGTTCTGTTCAGTTTGAACAATTTGTTATTACCTATGCCCCAACCAGTAATGCTGAAGAAGCTGAAGTTGAATGGTTCTATGAAGACCTACAAGACCTTTTAGAACTAACACCCCAAAAAGATGTCCTTTTCATTATAGGGGACTGGAATGCAAAAGTAGGAAGTCAAGAAACACCTAGAGTAACAGGCAAATTTGGCCTTAAAATACAGAATGAAGCAGGGCAAAGACTAATAGAGTTTTGCAAGAAAATGCGCTGGTCATAAGAAACACCCTCTTCCAACAACACAAGAGAAGACTCTATACATGGACATCACCAGATGGTCAACACCGAAATCAGATTGATTATATTCTTTGCAGCCAAAGATGGAGAAGCTCTATACAGTCAGCAAAAACAAGACCAGGAGCTGACTGTGGCTCAGACCAGGAAATCCTTATTGCCAAATTCAGACTTAAATTGAAGAAAGTAGGGAAAACCACTAGACCATTCAGGTATGACCTAAATCAAGTCCCTTATGATTATACAGTGGAAGTGAGAAATAGATTTAAGGGCCTAGATCTGATAGATAGAGTGCCTGATGAACTATGGAATGAGGTTCATGACATTGTACAGGAGACAGGGATCAAGACCATTTCCATGGAAAAGAAATGCAAAAAAGCAAAATGGCTGTCTGGGGAGGCCTTACAAATAGCTGTGAAAAGAAGAGAAGCGAAAAGCAAAGGAGAAAAGGAAAGATATAAACATCTGAGTGCAGAGTTCCAAAGAATAGCAAGAAGAGATAAGAAAGCCTTTTTCAGTGATCAATGCAAAGAAATAGAGGAAAACAACAGAATGGGAAAGACTAAGGATCTCTTCAAGAAAATCAGAGATACCAAAGGAATATTTCATGCAAAGATGAGCTTGATAAAGGACAGAAATGGTATGGACCTAACAGAAGCAGAAGATATTAAGAAGAGATGGCAAGAATACACAGAAGAACTGTACAAAAAAGATCTTCACAACCCAGATAATCACAATGGTGTAATCACTGACCTGGAGCCAGACATCCTGGAATGTGAAGTCAAGTGGGCTTAGAAAGCATCACTACGAACAAAGCTAGTGGAGGTGATGGAATTCCAGTTGAGCTATTCCAAATCCTGAAAGATGATGCTGTGAAAGTGCTGCACTCAATATGCCAGCAAATTTGGAAAACTCAGCAGTGGCCACATGACTGGAAAAGGTCAGTTTTCATTCCAATCCCAAAGAAAGGCAATGCCAAAGAATGCTCAAACTACTGCACAATTGCACTCATCTCACATGCTAGTAAAGTAATGCTCAAAATTCTCCAAGCCAGGCTTCAGCAATATGTGAACCGTGAACTTCCTGATGTTCAAGCTGGTTTTAGAAAAGCCAGAGGAACCAGAGATCAAATTACCAACATCCTCTGGATCATCGAAAAAGCAAGAGAGTTCCAGAAAATCATCTATTTCTGCTTTATTGACTATGCCAAAGCCTTTGACTGTGTGGATCACAATAAACTATGCAAAATTCTGAAAGAGATGGGAATACCAGACCACCTGATCTGCCTCTTGAGAAACCTGTATGCAGGTCAGGAAGCAACAGTTAGAACTGGACATGGAACAACAGACTGGTTCCAAATAGGAAAAGGAGTACGTCAAGGCTGTATATTGTCACCCTGTTTATTTAACTTCTATGCAGAGTACATCATGAGAAACTCTGGACTGGAAGAAACACAAGCTGGAATCAAGATTGCGGGGAGAAATATCAATAACCTCAGATATGCAGATGATACCACCCTTATGGCAGAAAGTGAAGAGGAACTCAAAAGCCTCTTGATGAAAGTGAAAGTGGAGAGTGAAAAAGTTGGCTTAAAGCTCAACATTCAGAAAACGAAGATCATGACATCCGGTCCCACCACTTCATGGGAAATAGATGGGAAAACAGTGGAAACAGTGTCAGACTTTATTTTTCTGGATTCCAAAATCACTGCAGATGGTGACTGCAGCCATGAAATTAAAAGATGCTTACTCCTTGGAAGGAAAGTTATGACCAACCTAGATAGCATACTCAAAAGCAGAGACATTACTTTGCCAACAAAGGTTCGTCTAGTCAAGGCTATGGTTTTTCCTGTGGTCATGTATGGATGTGAGAGTTGGACTGTGAAGAAGGCTGAGCGCCGAAGAATTGATGCTTTTGAACTGTGGTGTTGGAGAAGACCCTTGAGAGTCCCTTGGACTGCAAGGAGATCCAACCAGTCCATTCTGAAGGAGATCAACCCTGGGATTTCTTTGGAAGGAATGATGCTAAAGCTGAAACGCCTGTACTTTGGCCACCTAATGCGAAGAGTTGACTCATTGGAAAAGACTCTGATGCTGGGAGGGATTGGGGGCAGGAGGAGAAGGGGAAGACAGAGGATGAGATGGCTGGATGGCATCAATGACTTGATGGACATGAGTCTGAGTGAATTCCGGGAGTTGGTGATGGACAGGGAGCCCTGGCGTGCTGCGATTCATGGGGTCACAGAGAGTCGGACACGACTGAGTGACTGATATGATCTGATCTGATCTGAATATGTCTTGAAACTTTTAGCTTCATTATATGTACAATTGTCATTCCATCTGCTAAAAACACCCATTTGCCAAAAGCCTAACCTTTTTCTAAGTGCTGGTGATAATGTGACTTTCATGACATCATCTCCAATACTCATAACAAAAATATTTCCTTTTATTCCAATAGCATCATGTATACTTTTGAATTATGCATAACATTGTCTATTGAATTTATTTTATTTCTTTATTGAAGTATAATTGCTTTACAATGTTGTGCTACTCTGCTCTGAAAGTGAAAAAAGTGAAAGTGTTAGTCATTCAGTCCTGTTTGACTCTGTGACCACATGGACTGTGGCTACAAGCTGTCTGTCCACTGGAATTCTCCAGGCAAAATTACTGGAGTGGCTAGTTATTCTGTTCTCCAGGGCCTTTTCCGGCTAAGAGATTGAAAATGGGTCTCCTGCCTTGTAGGCCGATTCTTTACTTGGAAAGCTCTGCTGTGCAATGAAGTGAATCAGTTATATGTATACATATATCCCCTCCCCCTTAGGCCTCCCTCCTAAACCTCCCATCCCACCCATCTAGATAATCACAGAGCACCAAGCTGACCTTCTTGTGCTCTATAGCAGGTTCCCACTAGCTACCTATTTTACACACAGCAGAGTATATATGTAAATCCTTATCTCCCAGTTTATCCCACTTTCCCCTTCCTCCCCTGGGTCCACATGTCCAACTGCTATGGCAGTTGATTGCTTTATAAGCTCTGTTCATCCGGAGAGTGGGACAAATTTAGATAGAATCTCTATTATACGTAGGGATGCATCTCTATTCCTGCCCTGGACATCCATTTGAATTTAGAAGTAATTCTTTACATAGCATATATTCTACTGCTTAGTAAGTTCTCTGAAGTAGATCTTTGTACCTTTATACCTTGTCTTAGCCAAGACCATCTTAAGCCAGCTTCTACCCAGTTCACCTTCTATCCAAACGTACATAATTTAGCCCAATCAAGATCATCAGTTCCCAACAAAGGTTAGCTAAACCATTCAGCTAATTTATAAAAAAAACAAATGAGAAAAAAAGATTATTGATTTAACACACAATACTTTATGATGACTGATTTTATAATAACAGTTAACTGCTATAGCAGTTGATAGCCTTATAAACTCTGCTTATTCTAATGAGTCAAATTAGCTTTGTTTCATCTATGTTGACTATATATCCTCATGACTATTTCTCTTGACATCTTGTTTTTGGTGTCCAAGTTATTTCTATTAGAGACAAAGATTACTCAGAGCTAATCCTTAGGTGTTCCTAACAATTGCCTAGCTTGCACTCTGGTTTTCTGGCCAGTTTTTTCCAGGGAGGCTAAAGATCTTTTGTATGTCAAAAATTTTACTAGCATTTTCCAGGTACCTCAACTCCTCTATGGGCTTTCCTGGTGGCTCAGACAGTAAAGAATCTGCCTGCAATGCAGGAGACCTGGGTCAGGAAGATGCCTTGAAAAGGGAATGGCTACCCACTCCAGTTTCTTGCCTGGAGAATTCCACAGACAGAGGACCCTGATAGGCTGCAGTCCATAGGATCACAAAGAGTCAGACAGGACTTAATGACTAACACTTTCACTTTTTCAACTCCTCTAAAGATAAGTTAATCATGTGATTAACTACACATCAAGTGATTGACTGAACACTTTTTTTGAAAAGACCCTGATGCTGGGAAAGATTGAAGGCGGGAGGAGAAGGGGATAAGGGGACCACAGGGGATGAGATGGTTAGATGGCATCACCAACTCAATGGACATGAGTTTGAGTAAACTCCGGAGGTTGGTGATGGACAGGAAGGCCTTGTGTGCTGCAGTCCATGGGGTTGCAAAGAGTTGGACACAACTGAGCAACTGAACTGAATTGACAACATTTTTGAGCCTATACTCTGGTCAGAAGACTGTCTAGATGTTAAGGTTTAAACATGATGAATAAGACATGATCCCTCTCTGGGGTTTTGGGATGAATGTGGTACTTACTACTCACATATAGTGATTAAGAGGTCTGCTCTGGTGTCATAATCTGGAGTTAAATCCCCAGTCAGCTACTTACAAAGAGATGTACTTAAACAATTTACTTCTTTCTGTTATATAAAATAAACTTTGAATTAAGTGTACGAATCTGAGAAATGAGAATAACTATAGATGCTATTGAGGATTACTTTGAAACTTAAATTGAAACACTGCATGTAAAATACTTAGCAAAATACCTGACACACAGTAAGTGTTCAACAAATGTTAGCTATTATTATAAATAATTAAACAAATTTCAATGTGATAAATAGCATGCTGCTGCTGCTGCTGCTAAGTCACTTCAGTCGTGTCTGACTCTGTGCGACCCCATAGACGGCAGCCCACCAGGCTCCCTCGTCCCTGGGATTCTCCAGGCAAGAATACTGAAGTAGGTTGCCATTTCTTTCTCCATGCTAGAGATATGCAAAAGTAATTTTGAGAACACAGGGTAAATTATTCTGCCTTGAAAACTCAGGTAAAGCTAGAGAAACAGGTGATGTTTGATCTAGAACTTAAGAGAATGAAATGAAAGCTGGGCAGAAAAAGCAGGAAAGGCAATTCCAGATATGATATTGGAATAATCATAAGCTGAAAAATGTCCTCATATGTGAGGAACAGTATTTTGGTATTGTTAGAACACAAGATATTTGCATTGATTGAGGGTTAGAGATCAGTATTACTACTTTGAAATTGAGTGTAGGAAAATAAATAATTTTCATTATATAATGAACACTTTACTATGAATTAAGGATTGTGTCACATTCTTAGGCTGTAAAATTTCAATGACACTGAGGGATTGTAGTAAAAGAGTTATCCCATTTCTTTGATGAGAGGATGACAAACAGATTTATTACTTACCTAAGTTCACTGTGTCACCAAAACAAAATTATTTATAGACACACAGCAATTTTGTCTACTGTGATTTTGAACTCAAAATTTGAAACCAGGAAGCATAACTTCAGAAACCATACCATCTCCTGGACCATAAATAGTAGCTAAGGATATTCAATTTTATATATCAATACCTAATTAAAGGTAAAAAAAAAAAATTTACTTCCTGTGTGAGCACAGGAACATGTACACATATGAATCCAAGTAGCAAATTATGTTAATATATATGTTTATTAATTGCTAAGTTGGATAAAACCATTAAGGAAAAAAACTATCTGACCCTCCCTTCACATTTTTATATTTTTCCTTGTATAAATTAGAAATATAAACTTTTAATCTCAATTTGGCACAGCCTACTATGGGGTAGTCAACTGGTGATGTGATTTATTAATACACATTATGGTTTTCATTTTTAGATGAAATGTACATTATTAGTTTATTTAGGATAACTTTAAGATTATGTTCCATTTTTATACTAAATTTGAATAGTTCTTTGGATTTCAGAAAAAGGAACTGAATTATTATTCTGTTAAGATAATAGCTTTGACCCTCCGGCCAGACAGAATTGATGTCATATAATCAGCCCTTGACTATACTAAAATGTGTTTCCAAAGCCAAAATGAAATAGAATAAACTAGCAAAGCTCTTACCCGACTCTTTCTTTATCTGCAGGCTGCCAGGCTCCTCTGTCCATGGAATTTCTTAGGCAAGAATACTGAAGTGGGCTGCCATTTCCAGCCACAGGGTATTTTCCTCACCCAGGGATTAAATTCACGCCTCCTGCATTGGTAAGCAGATTCTTTATCATCTGAGCCACCAGTGAAGTCCTTCTATCCTATCCTAATCAGCCCTTGACTGTATCAACGTATCTTACCAAAACTAAGATGAAATAGTATAAACTAGCAAAACTCTTACCTGACACTTTCTTTACACTGATTTATATTAACTTGCAGAAATTTCATTGGTCTTTCTTTGACTTCTCATCAAAAGTAAATTTGATAGCTAAGTCTGTTCACTGAAATTCTATAAAATTTTTCCTAAGAATATAAAATTTCTTATTATTAAAATGTATGTACTGCATTTTGTATAAAATCTGTGAACAAAAATTGGATGTGAACAATATGATACTGTCATTATTAGGAATTACTATATAAAAATATAAATTTTATTTAATAGAATCAGACAATTTTCTGCCTCTACAAGTAGAATGGCATAGAAAAGTTCCATAAAAATTATATTATTTTGCTTTAATCTATCAAAAATATATCTACTTTTACTTTTGTCCCAAGAAACATAGAAGAAACTGATTTCCATGGAAGCAAATAATGGTAATAATATGCCATTACATGGTATACTCACTGTAAAGTAAAGGTCACTGCCCAAAGTCCAGTCATCTTGAATTCCATCAAATATTGGGAAAAAGTGAATACCTAAATTCTGGTCCATTATGTCCACTGGGGCCCTGGAACATACATTTGGAAGATGAGGGCAGATGTTTGCTGATTTAAAATGAATAATGCATAGATAGAGGAAGCAAGTTATTTGAATTTTCTCATTGGAACTTACTTCCAGTTGAATAGTATATAAGCAAACATAAAGTTACTGCCTATTGAGATTTTCCTGTTTGTAGACTACTTTCAAATAGATTTTTTGACATCAAGAGTGAGGAATATTCTGGTCCTGGAATTTCAATGTGTTGTTTTTCCTTCCCTTTTGTATATGTAGAACAAAATATGATTAGTATTGTTGGTCAGTGGATAATAGACCAAAAGCAATGAGAGAAACATCTTTCAAGGTCTCTCTGCCCATCATCTCCAGTATACTACATCAAACTGTGAGTCAGAATGCTGCTGCTGCTGCTAAGTCGCTTCAGTCATGTCCGACTCTGTGCGACCCCATAGACGGCAGCCCACCAGGCTCCCCCGTCCCTGGGATTCTCCAGGCAAGAACACTGGAGTGGGTTGCCATTTCCTTCTCCAATGCATGAAAGTGAAAAGTGAAAGTGAAGTCGCTCAGTCGTGTCTGACTCTAGCAACCCCATGGACTGCAGCCTACCAGGCTCCTCCATCCATGGGATTTTCCAGGCAAGAGTACTGGAGTCAGAATAACAGGAGGCAAATTATCATGATGCATTAAAGCCCAAGTCACACAATGTGATGCCACACCATAGTAAAAAAAGAAGCTATCACTGAAATTCATTTAATGAAACCTAGAAAGCCATGGTTTGAAGATTTCTTTCAGCACTGTATTTATGTAGGAATGTGTACATGAGAACTGTATACTTACATTAAACTCATAATTTAATTAAATATTACTTATATTGAATGGTGTTTCATTTAATGTAAGTTGGTTGAAAGAAAGTAGAATCACTAGAATTAGAGAGTTATGCTCTGTTCAGTTATTGCTAAGAAAGAATAGTGCATACTGAGGTGATAATTTGGATACTTTACACATTAAAAAAAGGTTTTTGTTGAAACAGATTTTTAAAAGGTTAACTTTTCATTTTAATTTTACTATATTTTGTGGCTTACTTATTTAGTTACTAATTTCATCCTGCATATGCAGACAAAACCAAGGTTAAAGTGAAAAAACAAGTGATAATAAAAATGTGTGAGAATCATCCATGTGACCAGAACCTATTTAACCCTTACATCAGCTCCAGAAAATAAGTTCTGTGGTATTCATATTACACAGATAACAGGTACACAGAGATTAAGAAAAGTACCAAAGTTGCCCAGCTAGAATTCAGGCTCACGTGGTCTGACTCCAAAGCGTATGTTCTTTTTTTTTTTTTTTTTGAGGCTGCAGGGAAAGTTTATTACCACCCAGTTTTCACACTGAAAGTCACAACTTGTAAGTCTTAACAAATACTGAGCAACTGTTATTTTAAAAGTTGTTGAAAAGGACGTCAGCATTATCCTGAATATGATGGCAACAACAGCAGAAGCCTAAGTGCTCAGGGTGAAGGGGTGGAGCCATTGGCAGGACTCCTCCGCCAGGGTCCTTTTCAAAAAGTCTCAGGCTCCTGGGGTGGCATCATTCATTTTCAGGCGCAGCCCTGGGCAGATTTATAGAGCAACACATCCACCATCTGCAATCCAGTTTCAGGACCTTGCTTCCAGTCAGTCAGACTGCACCCGCAGGAGAGAAGCAGATGCCAAGTCAGCAACACTGGGTCTTGCTCTCTTTTTTCACAGTCTCCTCTTCCAGTTTAATCCTGCCATCGTTTTCTTCATTAGGGAAGCTTTGGTGGTTGGCAAGAATGTTCTCCACCAGGAACCGGGCTGCTTCATCGATGTTGACATTATCCTTCGCAGAGGTTTCAAACCATCCTGTGAAGCCATGTTCTTTGCAGAACTGGTCCATCTGGGAAGGAGTCTGGCCACTGTCCTTTTTCTGGTCACATTTGTTAGCTAAAAGGACAGCAGGAATAGGGCTGCCGTTTGGAAGATGTACTTTACTATCCAGATCACTTTTCCATTTTAAAACAGCATCAAACGTGGAACCTCTCGAAATATCAAAGACAATGAAGGCACCAACAGCTTCTTTGTAATATACTCGGGTCATGTTGCCAAAACGCTCCTGTCCCGCGATGTCCCATAGCTGCAGGCGCACCAGCGTCCTGCTGTCCCAGTTGAGGACCCTGAGGGCGAAGTCCACCCCGATGGTGGCCCGGTAGTGCTGGGAGAAGAGCTGGTGGACGTAGCGCTTGATGATGCTGGTCTTGCCCACGCCGAGTTCGCCGATGACCAGCACCTTGAAGAGGTGCTCACTGGTCTCCGGCGGCGCCGCGGCGGCGGCCGCCCCCCGGCCCGGGTCCCCAGCTCCGCCGCCAGCCATGAGCGCCCCCGACCCCGCACCGCCGGCCGGCCGCTCTCGGCGAGCTCCGGGGCCCCGCCCGGCCGCGCCCTCCTTGCGGCCTCCTTGCGCCCTCCTTGCGCCCTCCTTGCGGCCTCCTTGCGCCCTCCTTGCGCCCTTGCGGCCTCCTTGCGCCCTTGCGCCCTCCTTGCGGCCCCGCCCGGCCGCGCCCTCCTTGCGGCGCTCCGGGAGCCCCGGGAGCCCCGCGGTGTATGCGGCGCCCCGGGAGCCCCGCCGTGTATGTTCTTAACTACTATACTTGGCTGCCTTAAAATTACACTTGAACTCCACCATTTTTTCTGACATGTAGAATTCAACAATGAAGGAAAAGAAAAGAGAAGTTTTATATAGACAAATTTGAAAATACAAGAGAGCAAATTCTACCCATGCAAGTAATAGGTGTATTTCAGGATTTCTGTAATACTCTGAACATAATTTTCTGAATATCAATAATAACCATTAATCTGAATATATGCATATTTTGCCACCTTCTAAATTCTTTGCACATATGGTCTTTACTTTTTCTAATATTGCTATGCACTATTGCATGAAGATAAAAGTTTAATTTCAGGTGAAATTAATTTCCTAGATGAATTAAAATAAAACAATGTTTTCAAAGTAGTGAAAGAAATGTAATTTATGCTAAGAAAAATTGTGACAATATATATATGTATATGATAAATATATTAGCATAAAAAAAGTTCTGTCATGCAAGGAGTTAATTAGTCTGATTATTTATTGAGCACTTATTGAAAAGAAGAGGAAAATGAATTAGAAAATGCATCTTCATTAATCATTCATTAATCAATTTATGACATAATTTAAAAGCCTCCTCACTATACTTAGGCATTATTCTCAGCATTTATGATACAAAGGAGAACCAGAGAGACACAGTGCCCATTTTCATGGTATTAATTATCTATCTCACAGGAAATCATTAAAATGGTACAATCAAGAAATGTAAAGGCCTGTTCTAGGAAGATAGATTAAAAGAAAGTTCAGATGTGAAAAATATTAAGGAGGAAATGATGAACTTCAAGAAATAAGGATCAAAAAGACAGAGGGTAATAAAATCAACCAAAAGGAAAACTTGGAAGAAAACATTTTAAAACATTATTTATTTAAGCATTCCATAACAAATTAGATCTTAATGACTGTAAGTGTATCTAAAAGTAATACATATTATACATGAGATTCTAGAATCACTCAAATTTGGGTGATCACAAGGGGCAAAATTTGTTATCAGTCTTCTATTATGTATGCATTTTTTTCTTGAGAAACTCAAAGTCCTCTCATCTTCCACATACCCATTAGGAATAGCAATGAAGAAATATTTGAGAGTTCAGTGGATGATATAAGGGAATCTATTAGGTTGGTGCAAAAATAATTGCAGTTTTGCATTGTTGGACTTTGCAGTTTAGTATTGGAATACATTATTAAATAAATAAGCTTATGTTATACATTATTTTAATGCACATTTCTTGTTTTACCTTTTTTGTTAATAACATTGCTTGCTGTTTATTTTATATTTATTTTAGACTAGGGAAATGATGGTAGACAAAAAATCAAATTCAAGTGATTTTCTTATTCAAGTTCAAAAGAGTCATAAAGCAGTAGAGACAGCTTGCAATATCAACAAATGCATTTGACCCTGGAACTGCTAACGAATGTACAGTGCAGTGGTGATTCAAAAAGTTTTGCCAAAGAAACAAGAGCCTTAAAAATGAGAAGTGCAGTAGTTGGCTATCAGAAGTTGACAGCGAACAACTGAGAGGATCATGGAAGCTGATCCTCTTACAACTACATGAGAGGTTGCTAAAGAACTCAACATCAACCATTCTATGGTCATTGGCCATTTGAAGCAAACTGGAAAGGTGAAAAAGTTCAATAAGTGGGTACCTCATGAGCTGACCAGAAATTAAAAACAAAACAAAACAAAAACATCATTTTGAAGTATCATCTTTTCTTACTCTATGGAACAGCAACAAATCATTTCTTGGTTAGATTGTGATGTGTGATGAAAGTAGATTTTATATAACAACTGGCGATGACTAGCTCAATGGCTCGACTAAGAAGAAGCTCCAAAGCATTTCCCAAAGTCAAACTTGCATCAAAAAAAGTGGGGAAATCCACTAGGCCTACCAGGTATGACTTAAATCAAAGCCCCTATGAATATGCAGTGGCGGTAACAAACAGATTCAAGGGATTAGATATAACAAACAATGCCTGAAGAATTATAGATGGAGGTCCATAATATTGTACAGGAGGCAGTGAACAAAACCATCCCAAAGAAAAAGCAAAACAAGAAGACACAGTGGTTATCTGAGGAGGCCTTACAAATAGCTGAAAAAAGAGAAGCAAAAAGCAAGGGAGAAAGGGAAAAGTACATCCAACTAAGTGCAGAGTTGCAAAGAATAGCAAGGAGAGACAAGAAGGCTTTCTTCAATGAACAGTGCATAAAACTAGAAGAAAACAACAGAGGGAGAAAGACTAGAGATCTCTTCAGGAAAATCTGAAATAAGGGGATATTTCACTGAAGGATGGGTGCAATAAAGGACAGAAATAGTAGACACTTAATAGATTCTGAAGAAATCAAGAAGAGATGTAAAGAATACATGGAAGAACTGTACAAAAAAGATCTTAACAAACTGGATTACTACAATGGTGTGGTCTGGCTCAGTCACCCAGAGCCAGACATTTTGGTGTGAAGTCAAGTGGGCCTTAGGAAGTACTGCTGTTAATAAAGCTAGTGGATACAATGGAATGCCAGCAGAACTATTCAAAACCCTAAATTATGATGCCATCAAAGTATTGCATTCAATATGTCAGCAAACCTGGAAGACCCAGCAGTGGCCACAGAACTGGAAAAGGTCAATCCTCATACCAATTCCCAAGAAGTGTAGTACTAAAGAATATTCTAACCATTGGACAATTTCACTCATCTTTACAGTAAAAGCATCTGCCTACAATGTGGGAGACCTGGGTTCTATCCCTGGGTCAGGAACATCCCCTGGAGAAGGAAACGGCAACCCACTCCAGTACTGTTGCCTGTAAAATCCCATGGATGGAGAAGCCTGGTAGGCAACAGTCCATGGGGTCACAAAGAGTCAGACACAACTGAGAAACTTCACTTTCTTTTATTTCCATGCTTAGTAAGATCATGCTTAGAATCTTGCATGATAGTCTTCAGCATTATATGAACCAAGAACTTCCAGATGTCCAAGCTGGCTTTAGAAAAGGCAGAGGAACCAGAGATCAAATTGCCAACATATGCTGGATCATAGAGAAAGCAAGAGAATTCCAGAAAAACATCTACTTCTGTTTCATCTACTATGCTAAAGCTCTTGACTATGTGGATCATAATATACTGTGGAAAGTTCTGAAGAGATGGGAATACCAGACCATCTTACCTGTTTCCTGAGAAATGTGTGTGTGGGTCAAGAAGCAACAGTTAGAACCCTGTATGAAAGGACTGATTGGTTCAATATTGAGAAAGGAGTACAGCAGGGTTGTCTGCTGTCACCATGTTTGTTTAACCTATAATGGGGTCACTAAGAGTTGGACACGACTGAGCAACTTCACTGTCACTTTTCACTTTCATGCATTGGAGAAGGAAATGGCAACCCACTCCAGTGTTCTTGCCTGGAGAATCCCAGGGACAGGGGAGCCTGGTGGGCTGCTATGTATGGGGTCTCACAGAGTCAGACACGACTGAAGCGACTTAACAGCAGCAGCAGGCTAAGCATATCATGAGAAATGCTGGACTGGCTGAGTTACAAGCTAGAATCAAGATAGGGGGAAACACTGACAACCTTAGGTATGTGGACGATACCACTCTATTGGCTAAAAGTGAAGAGGAACTAAAAAGTCTCTTGATGAGGCTGAAAGAGGAGAGAAAAAAGCCAGCTTAAAATTAAATATTTAAAAAAACTAAGATCACGGCATCTGGCCCCATTATTTCATGGCAAGTAGAAGGGGAAAAGGTGGAAGTAATGACAGACCTCCTCTTCTTGGGCTCTAAAATCACTGCGGATAGTGACTGCAACCATGAAATCAGAAGACAACTGCTTCTTGGCAGAAAAATGATGACAAATCTAGACAGTGTATTGAAAAGCAGAGACATTACTCTGCCGACAAAAATCTGAATAATTAAGGCTACGGTCTTCGTAGTGGTCACATAAGGTTGTGAGAATTGGACCATTAAGAAGGCAGAAAGTCAAAGAATTGATGTCTTTAAATTGTGGTGCTGGAGAAGACTCCTGAGAGCCCTTTGGACAGAAAAGAAATCAAAACAGTAAGCTTTAAGGGAAATGAACTCTGAATACTCTTCTGAAGGACGGATGCCGAAGCTGAAGCTCCAGTATTTTTGTCATTTGATGCAAATAGCTGACTCATTGGAAAAGTCTCTGATGTTGGGAAAGACTGAGGGGAGAAAGAGAGGAGGGGCTCAGAGGATGAGATGGTTGGATGGCACAACCAATGCGATGGACATGAACGTGGACAAAATTCAGGGATGGTGAGGTACAGGGCGACCTGGCATGCTGCAGTTCGTGGGATTGAAAAAAGTCAGACACAACTGGGAGACTGAACATACACACACACAGTAATGGGAAAGATAAAGTATACACTTATTTTTTTAATTTAATATATTTTTACACAGTAGATATAGCAGCTGATAAAAATTATCATACACAGGTAAGATGGATGGATAATACACTATAATAGATATCAACTAAAATATTTTATAATACAATTTAAATGCTCAATAACTGATTATTAAAATGCCTGTTGGGGTTTACAATGAGCAGCTTCTAGAAAATTATATTTAGAGCATAGCATTCAAACACTTTTAAAATAAGCTCTCCTTCATTAAATGGCAGGAAAACAGTGGTCATTGTATTATGACCAGTTCTTATTTAAAATCCTTAGTTTACAGAAGCAGTCAAAAGTAGCCTATTTTAAGAACTCTGGACACTGTTAGTAATAACTCAGATATCTTATAACAAAAATAACCATAAAATATTAACATCATCTTCCACAAATTATATACATACTCAAGTCTAAGCAGTTTGTCTATTTTCCTTACAACTAGCTTTCTCTAATAGGACAAGTAGATGATGTCTATAAAAACAATTTTCTTGTTTCCATATGCATTGAAGAACAAAAATTATTCACCAATAATCTCAAAGTACAACTACTTTTCATTTCCTTTAAATAAACAGTAATTTTAATAGATTTCAATGCTCACATTTGTTACATTTTTTTCTATTTTTGAGGGATTCTAATCATATATTTCTGTGATATTTGTAGCTTTATGCCAATAATATCTAGAATTATATATTATATGTGTGTTGTATCAAATTAATCTCTATGAATATTAATTTTTACATTAATACTATGTGTACAGTCTCAACTTATTTAATGAGAAAAAAATGCCCAGATATAAAAAGGCAGTGCTGCCATCTGGAATATTTTATAAATCTGATTTTTAAGTCATTATTTTATTTTCTCCAATGTGTATATTTTGTGTTCTCACCTATTACATTTTATACTTGATATATGCATTCACTCATTTTAGGCATTCTTAGTTTTATTTCATAGCATGAACAATTTTATAACCTCTCCAGTTATGCTTATAAAACATACTTTAAGTGCTTAGTTTATATTTTCCACTAAATCTACTTTATAGAATAAATGTATTTTAGCCTGTTACATTTCCTTTAGAGTAGCTGTGTTATTCAGGTGTCTAGTTACTCTACCTGTGAGTTCATGTTCACCTGTGAATAATATATTTTGAGGAAATGTCAAAGACCTGGACACAGAATGTGCTTACAGGTAAATATATGTGGTAGAGCCTGAGCCATGTATGCAATCATGTTAATTACTACTTTTGCTGTCCTTTTACTTTTTCAACACCTATTTCAGGGTTACAATTTGAAACCTTTTTGGAGTAGAAAAATGGGGAGAAAATAAAAACTTTAATACACCAACCATCTGGCTCTGGAAGGGGAATTGTCAAAGATTATCTTCTGTGATGATATCTAAAACATATTTTGTTATTCATTAATTCCTCATCTTAGTAGAGCTCTTGGGCTGCCCTGAAATCAACCACAATTATGGAGGAATTGGCCATTGATGATTTCTGATGAAGGCCAGTAATTTTTTTCAAACTTCTCTCCTCATGACTCCTCCTAGGAATCAAGGTTGAAGTCTCTAGGTTTTGTCTTGTATATATATATATATATATATATATATATATATATATATGAGTGAGTGAAGTGGCTCAGTCGTGTCTGACTCTTTGTGACACCATGAACTGTAGCCTACAAGGCTCCTCTGTCCATGGAATTTTCCAGGCAAGAGTACTGGAGCGGATTGCCATTTCCTTCTCCAGGGGATCTTCCCAGACGAGGGATAGAACCTGGGTCTCCTGCATTGAAGGCAGATGCTTTACTGTCTGAGCCACCAGGGAAGCCAATATATATATATATATATATATATATATATATATATATATATATATATCACAAGGGTTCTGCCAAAGTGAGTCTCTTAATATTTGACATAGGGAATCATGGATGAACTAACCTTAAGAAACATATATATTAGAATTTGAAGTTAAATTACATTTCTCTAGAGGGAGTTTGGAAATAGTTGGATATAAAAACCTAAGAAATTATCAATAAAATATTTAGAATAAAAGCAAGGAAATAGAGAATCAAAATAAAACAATTGCCAAATAGATAATGCTGCTGCTGCTGCTGCTGCTAAGTTGCTTCAGTTGTGTCCGACTCTGTGCGACCCCATAGACAGCAGCCCACCAGGCTCCCCCTTCCCTGGGATTCTCCAGGCAAGAACACTGGAGTGGGTTGCCATTTCCTTCTCCAATGCAGGAAAGTGAAAAGTGAAAGTGAAGTCGCTCAGCCATGTCCAACTCAGCCCACCAGGCTCCTCCATCCATGGGATTTTCCAGGCAAGAGTACTGGAGTGGGGTGCCATTGCCCTCTCCAAAATAGATAATAGGCATGTATAAATACTCATCAACAACAGTGGAATACATCTTCTTCTCAAATGCTTATGGAACTTCTCCAGGGTAGGTCACAAAACTGTTCTTAAAAGGCCTAAAAATACAGCCAACACACATAGTATCTCCTCTGACTATAACAGGATGCAGCTAGAAAACAACAAAAGGAAAAGTAAAAATTCATAAACATGTGGAAATTAAACAACATGCTCTTAAATACCCAGTGATTCAAAGAAGAAATCATAAGGGGAATTGGAAAATACAGATGAATGAAAATAAAAGTGCAGTATACCAAAATATAGGGATGCACTAAAAGCAGTGCTCAGAGGAAAACTTACAGGTATAAATGTCTACATTAAAAAAGAAGAAAGATCTTAACTCAATAACTTAACTTTACATTCAAGGAAAAAAAAAAAAATAGAAATCTCAATGGATCGATAACAAGAGACTGAATCAGTAATCAAAATCCTCCTGACAAAGAAAAGTACTGGAACAGATGACTTTCATAGTGAATTCTACTAAACATTTAACTAATTATTAACACCAATCATTCTTATACTTTCCAGAAAATTTGAGAGGCAGCAACACTTCCTAAATCATTCTATTATACCAGCATTACTCTGATACCAAAACAAGATAAAGACATGAGAAAATAAAAGTATAGAATAACATCCCTTATGAATGTAGATGCAAAATCATCAACAAAATATTAGCAAATAAAACCCAAAAACATATTAATAAGATTATTAACAATGATCAAGTAGGATTTATCCTAGGACATCCAAGAGTGATTCAGCACAAGAAAATCAATCAAGGTACTGATACTGATCAGCACTGATCAGTACAGTACTGACTGTACTGATAAAAGTATGTGTGTGGGGGGAAACTATATGATTATTTAAATTGACTTAAAAAAGGCTTTTGAGAAAATGTAACAACCTTTCATAATAAAAACTCTCAGAGTACTGAATATAGATGTAAAATTCCTCAACATGATAAAAGGTATTTATGAAAACTCCACAATTAACATTATACACAATAATGAAAGACTAAAGATTTCCTGACTATGGTCACAAACTCAGACGCTCATTTCACCCCTGCAATTCAACACCATGTTAGAAGTTTTAGCCAGAACAGTTAGATTGGAAAAAGAAATACACAGTAGAAAGGAAGATGAAAAACTTATCTCTACTCATAGACAACATGATTTTATATATAGAACCCCCAACCCTCAAATTCCCAACAGAGCTTATAGAGCTAAAACACAAATTCAGCAAGGTAGAAAATCAACACACCAAAGTCATTTGTGTTATGGCTCTGGCAGTAAAGAATCGGTCCACAATGCAGGAGATCTGGGTTCTCTTCCTGGGTCAGGAAATTCCCATGGAGAATGGAATGGCTACCCACTCCAGTATTCTTGTCTGAAGAATTCCACAGACAATGGATCCTGGACGATTACAGTCGCTGTGGTCGCAAAGAGTTGGAAGACTGAGAGACTAACACTATCACCCTAGCAATAAATAATACAAACTGTAGATTAAGAAAGAAATTATATTTACATTAGCACCTGAAATAATTAAATAATTAGAAATAAGTATAGATGTGAAAGATTTATATGTTGCAACTAGAAAATACTGCCAAAAGAAGTTAAAGAAGCCCTAACAAATGGAAAGACATCATGTTCATGGATTGGAAGAGTTAATGACCAAAGCAATACACAGATTAAACACAACCATTATCAAAATTCTTATATGTATACATATACATATATATTTTTTTTTGCAAAAATAATGGAAAAGCCAGTCCCCAAGTACATACAGAGTCACAAGTGCTTTGACTGAATAAAACCGTCTTTAAAAAGAAGGACATTTGAAGAACTCACTTTACAATTTCAAAACTTCCTAGAAAACTATGATAGCTTAAAAAGTGTGGTATGAGCATAAAGACAGACACATAAAAGATTAAGGAACAGAATAAAGAGCCCAGAAATAAATCCTCAAAAAATGGTAGGTTGATTTTTGATGACAGCGTAGAGACTCTTCATTGAGAAGGAACAGTCTTTCCAAAAAATGGTTCTGGGAAAACCCAACATCTACATGCAAAAATATAAATTTGGACCTTATCCATATTCAAAATTTAACTAAAAATGGACCAAAAACCTAAACTTAACTTCTAAAACATTAAATCCTTAAAGAAAACATTGGAGAAAATCTCCATGATATTGAATTTGTCAATGACTTCATAGACATGACCCCAAAGCACAGGCAACAAGAAGAAAAAAAATGGAATGAATTTTGTTAAAATTAAGAACATTTACATATCAAGAAAACAAAAAGAGAGACTAATGAATGAGTGAAAATATTTCACATTAAGTGTGAAATTCATATCCAGAATATATAAGAACACCTAAAACTCAACAATAGACAACCCAAATCAAAAATGGTCAGTAGAGTTAAAGAGATATTTCTTCAAAGAAAACATACAAATGACCAATTGCTCAACATCAGTAGTTATCAGAGAAATGCAAACCCAAACCACAATGAGATACCACTTCACACCTATTAGAATGGCTAAATAATATAAATAAATAATACCAGAAAATAACAAGTGTTGGTGAAGAGGAGAAAATGGAAGATGAGGCTTCTCTGGTGGCTCAGTTGGTACAGAATCTGCTTGCAATGTGGGAGGCCCAGGTTCAATTCCTAGGTCAGGAAGACCCTCTGGAGAAGGGCAACCCACTCTAGTATTCCTGCATGAAGAACTACATGGACAGAAGATCCTGGTGGGCTACAGTCCATTGGATCACAAAGAGTTGGACACAACTGAGCAACTAAGCACATTACAGAAGCTGTAAGTCAAGAATACATGCCCAGCATACCTGACCTCCTACTTCAGAGTCTTTCCTCAGACTGGCATCAATGAACCGTCTGGTACTGCAGTCCAGTACTAACACTTCCACTTTTATATATTGCTGAAGAGACTGTAAATAGTGCAACCACTGCAGAATATTTTGGCAGTTTCTCAAAAGATTAAACATAGAAGTACCATATGACCCAGCAATTCTACTCCAAGGTTTATATCTAAAAGAACTGAAAGTAGGGATTCAGAGATATCTGTACACCAATGTACATAGCAGCATTATTCACAATAGCCAAAAGATGGAAACAACCCATTATCTGTCTTCAGATGAATGGATAAACAAAATGTGGTATACGCTTCATTGGAATATTATTCCAGAAAAATAATTAAACCTTAAAAAACATAAAAAAGTAATTAAATTTAGATGTATGCTACATAAGCCTATAGTATTTTTGGCTAGTGAAATAAGCCAGACATAGGACAGATTTGCATGATTATGCTTACCTGAGGTGTGTAGAATAGTCAAATCCATAGGGACAGAAAGAGCAGTGGTAACTTGGTCTCAGGGTGATGAGGTGTTTATTTTTAATGAGCACAAACTCTTTTGGATGATGATGAAAAAATTTTGAATAGAAATAGTGGTGATGATTGCATAATATTGTTAATGTATATAAAGCTACTTAGGTGCACAATTATGAATAATCAAAATGATAAATACTACATATATTTTCCCATAATAAAACAACAAAACAACACATACTTATAATCTCCTAGTGGTTCCTAAGTCTTCCCTGTTGCTCAGATGGTAAAGAATCCACCTGCAATGTGGGAGACCTGGGTTCAATCCCTGGATTGGGAAGTTCTCCTGGAGGAGGACATGGCAACCCACTCCAGCATTTTTTTTTCTTTCTTTCTATTTTTTTTATTGAGGTATAATTCCTTTACACAATTGTGTTGTTTTCTGTCAAACCTGAACATGAATCAGCCATCAGATCAGATCAGATCAGTCACTCAGTCATGTCTGACTCTTTGCGACCCCATGAATGGCAGCACGCCAGGCCTCCCTGTCCATCACCAACTCATGGAATTCACTCGGACTCAACGTCCATCGAGTCAGTGATGCCATCCAGCCATCTCATCTTCTGTCGTCCCCTTCTCCTCCTGCCCCCAATCCTTCCCAGCATCAGAGTCTTTTCCAATGAGTCAACTCTTCTCATGAGGTGGCCAAAGTACTGAGTTTCAGCTTTAGCATCATTCCTTCCAAAGAAATCCCAGGGCTGATCTCCTTCAGAATGGACTGGTTGGATCTCCTTGCAGTCCAAGGGACTCTCAAGAGTCTTCTCCAACACCACACTTCAAAAGCATCAATTCTTCGGCGCTCAGCCTTCTTCACAGTCCAACTCTCACATCCATACATGACCACAGGAAAAACCATAGCCTTGACTAGACAAACCATTGTTGGCAAAGTAATGTCTCTGCTTTTGAATATGCTATCTAGGTTAGTCATAACTTTTCTTCCAAGGAGTAAGTGTCTTTTAATTTCATGGCTGCAGTCACCATCTGCAGTGATTTTGGAGCCCAGAAAAATAAAGTCTGACACTGTTTCCACTGTTTCCCCATCTATTTCCCATGAAGTGGTGGGACCGGATGTCATGATCTTCGTTTTCTGAATGTTGAGCTTTAAGCCAACTTTTTCACTCTCCATTTTCACTTTCATCAAGAGGCTTTTGAGTTCATCTTCACTTTCTGCCATAAGAGTGGTGTCATCTGCATATCTGAGGTTATTGATATTTCTCCCGGCAGTCTTGATTCCAGCTTGTGTTTCTTCCAGTCCAGCGTTTCTCATGATGTACTCTGCATAGAAGTTAAATAAACAGGGTGACAATATACAGCCTTGACGTACTCCTTTTCCTATTTGGAACCAGTCTGTTGTTCCATGTCCAATTCTAACTGTTGCTTCCTGACCTGCCTACAAAGGTATACATATATCCCCTCCCTTTTGAACGTACCTCCCATCTCCCTCCCCATCCCACCCTTCTCGGTTGGTACAGAGCCCCTGTTTGAGTTTCCTGAGCCATACAGCAAATTCCCACTGGCTATCTATTTTACATATGGTAATGTAAGTTTCCATGTTACTCCTTCCATACATCTCACCCTCTCCTTCCCTCTCCCCACGTCCATAAGTCTATTCTCTATGTCTGTTTCTCCATTCAGTTCAGTTCAGTCGCTCAGTTGTGTTCGACTCTTTGCGACCCTATGAATCGCAGCACGTCAGGCCTCCCTGTCCATCACCAACTCCCGGAGTTCACCCAAACTCATGTGGAACAAGTCGGTAATGCCATCCAGCCATCTCATCCTCTGTCATCCCCTTCTCCTCATGCCCCCAATCCTTTCCAGCGTCAGGGTCTTCTTCAAGGAGTCGACTCTTTGCATGAGGTGGCCGAAGTACTGGAGTTTCAGCTTCAGCATCAGTCCTTCCAATGAACACCCAGAACTGGTATCCTTTAGGATGGACTGGTTGGATCTCCTCGCAGTCCAAGGGACTCGCAAGAGTCTTCAGCAGCACAGTTCAAAAGCATCAATTCTTTGGTGCTCAGCTTTCTTCACAGTACAACTAGTTTCTTCATTGCTGCCCTGTACACGAATTCTTCTAGATTCCTTATATATGTGTTACAATATTTATCTTTCTCTTCCTGACTCACTTCACTCTGTATAATGGGTTCTAGGTTCATCCACTTCATCAGAACTGACTCAAATGTGTTCCTTTTTATGGCTGAGTAATATTCTGTTGTGTATATGTACCACACTTCTTTATCCATTCATCTGTTGATGGGCATCCAGGTTGGTTCCATGTTCTAGCTATTGTAAATAGTGCTGAAATGAACAGTGGGATACATGTGTCTTTTCAGTTTTGGTTTCCACAGGATATATGTCTAGGAGGGGGATTGCTGGGTCATATGGTGATTTTATTCCTAGTTTTTTAAGGAATCTCCATACTGTCTTCCATAGTGGCTGTATCAATTTACATTCCCACCAACAGTGTAAGAGCTTTCCCTTTTCTCCACACCATCTCCAGCATTTATTGTTTGTAGACTTTTTGAGGATGGCCATTCTGACCAGTGTGAAGTGATATCTCATCGTGGTTTTGATTTGCATTTCTCTAATAATGAGTGATGTTGAGCATCTTTTCCTGTGTTTGTTAGTCATCTGTATGTATTCTTTGGAGAAATGTCTGTTTAGATCTTATTCCCACTTTTTGATTGGGTTGTTTGTTTTTCTGGCATTGAGTTGTATGAGCTGCTTGTATATTTTGGAAATTAATCCTTTGTCAGTTGTTTCATTTGCTATTATTTTCTCCCATTCTGAGGGTTGTCTTTTCACCTTGCTTATAGTTCCCTTTGCTGTGCAAAAGCTTTTAGGTTTAATCAGGTCCCACTTGCTTACTTTTGTTTTTATTTCCATTTCTCTAGGAGGTGGGTCACAGAGGATCTTGCTTTGATTTATGTCATCGAGTGTTCTGCCTATGATTTACTCTAAGAGTTTTATAATTTCTGGTCTTACATTTAGGTCTTTAATCCATTTTGAGTTTATCTTTGTGTATGGTGTTAGGAAGTGTTCTAATTTCATTTTTACATGTAGCTGTCCAGTTTTTTTTTGGGGGGGGGGGCTGCAGAAGGCAGCCTCCGGGCCCTGTAGGCATGCGCACTTCTAAGCACCCACGCAGCTGCAGCTGCGGAGCGCACGGCCAGGAGCAATGCTCACATTCGCTGTCCAGTTTTTGAAGCAACATTTATTGAAGAAGCTGCCTTTGCCCTATTGTGTATTTCTGCCTCCTTTATCAAAAATAAGGTACCCATGGGTTTATTTTTGGGCTTTCTATCTTGTTCCATTGGTTTATATTTCTGTTTTTCTGCCAGCATCATGCTGTCTTGATGACTGTAGCTTTGTAGTATAATCTGAAGTCAGGAAGGTTGATTCCTCCAGCTCCATTCTTCTTTCTTAAGACTGCTTTGGCTATTTGGCATCTTTTGTGTTTCCATATGAATTGTGGAATTTTTTGTTCTAGTTCTGTGAAAAATGCCATTGGTAATTTGATAGGGATCACACTGAATCTGTAGATTGCATTTGGTAGTATAAACATTTTCACAATATTGATTCTTCCTACCCAGGAACTTGGACTATCTCTCCATCTTTTTATGTCATCTTTGATTTCTTTCATCAGTGTCTTATAATTTTCTATGTACAGTTCTTTTGTCTCCTTAGGCAAGTTTATTCCTGGATATTTAATTATTTTTGTTGCAGTGGTGAATGGGATTGTTTCCTTAATTTCTCTTTCTGATTTTTCATTGTTAGTATATAGAAATACAAGTGATTTCTGTGTATTGATTTTGTATCCTGCAACTTTGCTAAATTCACTCTAGTGATTAGCTGTAGTGACTTTCTGATACTATTTTAGGGTTTTCTATGTACAGTATCATGTTGTATGCAAACAGTGAGAGCTTTACTTCTTCTTTGCTGATCTGGATTCCTTTTATTTCTTTTTCTTCTCTGATTGCTGAAGCTAGGACTTCCAGAACTATGTTAAATAATAGTGGTGAAAGTGGACACCCTTGTCTTGTTCCTGATCTTAGAGGGAATGTTTTCAGTTTTTCACCATTGAGAACAATGTTTCCTGTGGCTTATAATATATGGCCTTTACTATGTTGAGGTAGGTTCCTTCTATGCCCATTTTTTGAAGAGTTTTAATCATTAATGGGTACTGAATTTTGTCAAAGGCTTTTGCATCTATTGAGATGATCATATGGTTTTTATCTTTCAATTTGTTAATATGGTATATCACATTTATTGATTTGCATATATTGAAGAATGCTTGCATCCCTGGAATAAACCCAACTTGATTATGGTGTATGAGCTTTTTGATGTATTGCTGAATTCGTTTGCTCAAATTTTGTTGAGGATTTTTGCATCAATGTGATATTGACCTGTAGTTTCCTTTTTCTGTGTGTGCTGTCTTTGTCTGGTTTTGGTATCTGAAGTTATCTCCATCATTTTAACTTCCCGCTCACTGATTCATTCTTCTGTTTTAGATATTCTGCTATTGATTCCTTTTAGAGTATTTTTAATTTTAGTAATTGCGATGTTTGTCTTTGTATGTTTATTCTTTAATTCTTCTAGGTCTTTGTTAATTGATTTTTGCATTTTCTCCATTTTGTTTTCAATGTTTTTGATCATCTTTTCTATTATTATTCTGAATTTTTTTTTCATGTAGTTTGCCTATTTTCTGTTAATTTATTTGGACTTCTGTGTTTCTAGCTTGTTCCTTCATTCCTTCATTTGCGTAGTATTTTCTGCCTTTCCTTTCTTTTGCTTTTTTTTTTTTTTTTTAAACTGATTGTGTTTGAGGTCTCCTTTTCCCAGGTGTCAAGACTGAATCCTTTCTTCCTTTTAATTTTTGCCCTCCTAAGGTTGGTCCAGTGGTTTGTGTAAGCTTTGTACAGGGTGAGATTTGTGATGAGTTTTTGTTTTTGTTTGTTTGTTTGTTTTGCCTCCAATGGGCAAGGCTGAGTTAGGGTAATCCTGTCCGCTGATGATTTGGTTTGTGTTTTGTTTGTTGTTTATATGTTTGTTGTTTACATCCTTCACAGGGTGCTACTGTTGGTTGAATGATTCTGGGTCTTGTATTCAAGTGGTTTCCTTTGTGTGAGTTCTCACTAGTTGATACTCCCTAGGGTTAGTTCTCTGGAGAAGGCAATGGCACCCCACTCTAGTACTCTTGTCTGGAAAATTCCATGGATAGAGGAGCTTGGTGGGCTGCAGTCCATGGGGTGGCTAAGAGTTGGACACGACTGAGTGACTTCACTTTCACTTTTCAATTTCATGCATTGGAGAAGGAAGTGGCAACCCACCCCAGTGTTCTCGCCTGGAGAATCCAAGGGAAGGGGGAGCCTGGTGGGCTGCCGTCTCTGGGGTCGCACAGAGTCAGACACAACTGAAGCGACTTAGCAGCAGCAGCAGGGTTAGTTCTCTGGTAGTCTAGGGCCTTGGAGTCAATGCTCCTGCTCCAAAGGCTCAGTGCTTGATCTCTGGTCAGGAACAAAGATTCCATAAGTGGTTTGTCATGGCATTAAGTCAGAGAAGGCAATGGCACCCCACTCCAGTACTCTTGCCTGGAAAATCCCATGGATGGAGGAGCCTGGTAGGCTGCAGTCCATGGGGTCGCTAAGAGTCGGACACGACTGAGCGACTTCACTTTCACTTTTCACTTTCCTGCATTGGAGAAGGAAATGGCAACCCACTCCAGTGTTCTTGCCTGGAGAATCCCAGGGACGGCAGAGTCTGGTGGGCTGCCGTCTCTGGGGTCGCACAGAATCAGACACGACTGAAGCGACTTAGCAGCAGTAGCAGCAGCATGGCATTAAGTGAGATTAAAACAAATATCCCAAAACAAGAAACCGAAGATGAACCCCAGACAAATGGCAGTTACAAAATCAGGCAAATAATAATCAAAATAATGGAATATACATGTATACACATACACCCATGAGCAATGTTAAAACAGTCCAACAAAAATAAAGTACGGTAGATGACTTGTCAAACAAAGAAAATCAAAAAGTATATTTACCAGTTAAGAATGAAACTAAATAAAGCACAAAGTGGAATACAAAACTAAATCAAGGTGCCAATTGGGGAATAAAGCAATGAAAACAAAACTAACAAATATGTTGAAAGGAAAGGAAAAGAAAGAAAGAAAGAATAGATATGCAAAGTTAAATAGAGGTATATGAAGATTTATATACATTAAAGATTAACCACAAGGTGAAAAGAACAGTAGGAAAGGTAAACAAAGGAATAAATGTAGACAAAAAATAATAAGTTTAAAAAATTAAAAATTAAAATGATAAAAAAGAGAAAAAAATGGAAGAAAAAAGGAAAACAGGTAAACTCCACAGAACTGTAAAAGCCCAACGTAGAGGCAGAGGTTTATAACAACACTAAGAAGTGTGATTGAATATACAAATATACATATACACTCTAAGCAAGATCGAAACAGTCTAACAAAAATAAAGATTGACCCAGCAAACAAAGGAAACCAAAAATTATGTCTACCAGAACAAAACTAACTAAAACACAAACTGGAAAACAAAACTAAAGCAAGGTGCCAATTGGAGAATAAAGCAATGAAAATAAAACTACCTGATATGTTGAGAGGAAAGAAAAGAAAGACTAGATATGCAAAGTTAAACAGAGGTAGATAAATAAGATTTATATACATTAAATACTAACTGCAAGGAGAAAAGAACAGTGGGAAAAGTAAGCAAATGAATAAATGTAGAAAATAGTAATAGGTTTAAAAGTTTTTTAATTAAAATTTAAAAAAGAGAAAAGAAAAAAAGGAAAATCCCCAAAACTGCAAAAGCCCAAGATAGAGGCAGAGTTTTATAACAACAATAAAAAATATAATTGAGAAAAAAAAAAAAAAAAAAGCTTAATTAGATTTCATAGCGCCAACAAAATCAGCAACTACAACCGAGGAGAGAAAATGAAAAAAGAAAGAAAGACAAAAGAAAAAATCCAAAAGAATCTACAGAACAAGTCAAAACATAATAATAATAAATGTTTTTCTTGAATCAGTGCTGTCAGTGTCCTTTCCCTCGCTGGGAGTCACAGTCCACCTCACCTCCCTAGGATGCCCTGAGACACTGTGCTGATCTCTGGACCTGTTTTGGGGGCAGCTCTGAGTCTAATCTGGTCCTACTCCTCTGTGTTCTTACCTCTAATGTCCACAGCTATCAGAACGAGTGCATTTTCTTTTGTGGCCATTCTCAACGACCTTTTATATATTCCAGAGAGACAGAGGCTGCCTAGTTGATTGTGTGGATTTAATCTGCAGCTTGTACAGTTGGTGGGAAGGTTTTGGGTCTTCTTCCTTAGCCACACTGCCCCTGGGTTTCAACTGTGGTTTTATTTCCACCTCTGCATGTGGGTCTTCCACTGGGGTTTGCTCTTGAGGCTGCCCTGGAGGACTTGAGTTTGCTCCTATGAGGGCCAGGTGTGGAGGTGGTGCAGCTGCTTGGGTCACAGGGGTTCTGGCAGCACCAGGTACTCAGGGAGATGGTGGTGAGGGCAGCAGGAAATAAAGTGCTTTAGAAGGGTATGGCAGCCAGTATTGGTCAATATTGGCTCCAGTATTCTTGCCTGGAGAACTCCCCTCCCTGACAGAGAAGCCTGGCAGGCCACAGTCTACAGAGTCGAAAAGAGTGGGACACTACTGAAGTGACCCTGCATGCATAGATGCAAGACTTGTTTTTGGCCTGTGGCTGCTCTACCCCAGTAAGAGTTGAGCATGAAGGTGATACAACTGCTTGGCTTGCAGGGACCCTGGCAGCACCAAGTGTGCAGGGATACGGACTGCCTCTGCTCCAGGAGTTATGGGCCTATCAGAGTCTTTTTTCAAGCCTCTTGTAGCTGGCAATCAGAAGGCCTCTTTTGCCAGTCTTTCTCCATTGCTCCGCCCATTCAGGAACTTAGATGGCTCCCTTGCCTGGGGTCCTTCTCCGCTGTTCGGTTTGTCAGGCACATAGAGGGCCCCACCCTGGTTGGGGTCCTACTCTGTAGATTGGGCGCTTCAGGCACTTAAAGGGGCATCCTGGGTGGGGTCCTACTCTGTAGTTCAGTGCATCAAGCGTTTGATGCACCAGCCTCTCTGTTGTTCACCTGCCAATGCTGGTGTGTGGCGGGGAGAGGGCTATGGTGATAGCTCCACCTGCTATGCATGACCCAGCAGTATTGCCATGCTTCCATGGTTGTCCAGCTTTCCTCCAAAGGCATTTCCCACCACAATCTCCTCCCTCACATCCCCTCGATACATCTCTCCACAGTCAACAGCAGCTCTTGCCCGAGGACTGCTCAACAATCCGTAAACTCCAGCTTCCAGCCACTGCACCTTCCAGGGGATCTACATCCCTGTCCAGGGTATGTATGGCTGCAGGAAGGACTGTTTGATTCTCATTCCATTTAGGCTGCCACAGGCCAGCTGTTTCACTCTCAACCTTAAATGTTTCTCCTCTGACTCGGACAATTGCCCTGATGTGGGGATCGGACGCCTGCTTCAGTTCCCCCATCCGCAGGTCCAGTCCTACTAACACTCTCGTTTTTCCCCCTAGTCCCTTCATCCTATGGAGTTTTGTGTGGGTCTATGTATTCTTTTCTGCTGGTCGGGTCCTCCTGTCTGCTCTCAGCTGGTGTTCTGCATGTACTTCTGTGTCTGAAAGTGTATTCCTGATGAATCCATGGAGAGAGATGTACTCCATGTCCACCTACTCCTCCATCATCTTCTCACTCCAGTGTTCTTGCCTGGAGAATCCCCGTGGACAGAGGAGCATGACAGGCTACAGTCCATGGGATCACAGAGTCAGACATGATTCACATGGGGTGGTTGTTGACTGGTTCAGTTACTTCAAGGTTGTTGGATTGAGACACTTGATTCCTTGCTCACCGGTGCCCATTCTTAGTCCCTTGCCACATGGCTTTATAATGTAGCCAGAAAGAAAGGGAGAGCCTGATAGAAAAACAGAAATCACAGTCTTTTGTAACCTGATCAAATGAATGACATCTCACCATCTTTGTCATATTATATTGCTTAAAACTAAGTTACTAAGTCCAACCTACTGTCACAGGAAGAGGGTTACAGAAGCATAATGTCTCAGGAGGCAGGGTTCATTGGGGGCCATCTTGGAAGTACAAATAGGTTGTATCAAATAATGCTACAATATGTGGATGAAAATTATTACTGTATTATTGCATCACTATATAATAACAAACCAAATGTTTCTGAATATTTGGCAATATGTAGCCAAAGATTCAGATCATAGACTTGAAATATTCATCTTTAGTCTGTATTTTTCTTGTGCCACAAAACAGCCATAAAGATAAATACACTTACTTCAATACTTCCACCATTTCTTTTTGAAATATTAGAGCATTTTGCATGTAATCTTACATAAATGACATTTTTTGAAAGATGTTCAAACTATCTGGCCTTCTGAGAATCTGATTGCTTTATTATTGAACATCAATACTTTTCTCCCAACAATTTGACATGCCATTAATTGTGACTGTAAATCTGTGCTAGATCCTTGTAGAATTGTAATTGATGCCCAATGGTATCTAGCTAGTATCTTAAATTGTTTATCAATGTAGTTAATTATGTCTTTGAATAATATACAAATATATATGCAAGTATATAAATCTATGTATATATAATTTGTGCATATTGATGATAAATAGATTTATTATCTCTAAGCAAAAGGTGATAAACCCTTAAACTCTGCCTCAGTTCTTAATAAAACATTTTTTCATCCCACCAGGCCTCTAAGCTCTGATTCAACTGAGTAATTTACTCATATTTCTATAAGATTTAAAATATACATGTCTTAACTGACTATCAAGTGCCTGCACAGGCTCTAGAGTTAATTCCTTGAGCAAAGTCTTATTTCATTTTACTTACAAACTGTGAACTTTGGGGCAATTTACTTAGTAACCCTTGATCTTAGGTCTTCTCAGATGAAAATGTGATTAATAACATTTTCTGCTAGATAGGGATATCATGAGGATAAAGTTGGTTAAATATTATAGAAGTTCTTAGAACAGTTCTATTATATCTCTATATAAACACATCTAGAGATAGAGATGGAGAGATAGCTATGGAGGTATAGAGGAATGATTGCTTAAAGCAAAAATAAAATGTTGCAACAAATTTGTTTTGCTTTTCTATATCTCAGTTCCTTATGTTTGGAGCTCGTTTTCAGCTTGGTGTGGGTTAGGGGTGGGGATCAAGAAAGTCAAAGCAAGTTTAATGAAACACTTGAGCTTTCCAAATAAATATAACAGTAGTTTTTCACTAAAGCAAACAATAATAAAACATTATTTTAGGTTAAACAGTATCTTTTGGATAATTACTTATCTGATTGAACATTTAAACTTATTTTCATGGTTATTTCTCTCTTCTTAATCACTTATTTTTTCTTGCCAAATAAAACATATTTAAAATCTCTAATGATATAATTAAGCATTATAGTTTTCTCAGGGACAAAGTGATATTTTTCTTTTTTTTTAAATTGTTCATTCTGATAAGGTAGAGAAGTTTCAGGGGCTCCTATTTAATCTTTCCTATTTCATTTTCCCCATGAGATGGTTCAGGGGCCTAAAACAGGAATTCTGCCATTACTGAGTTTGTATATTTCAACTATGCATTCAGAAATAAAATGGTAATTTGTATGAAATATTAATGTATTTTATTATCTCTTAATTCTTAGTGTGTGTTTAATAATCTAGAAAGCCTTAGAATTTCCCTTTTCTCTGTGCTCATTCTGACAATGGTCTTATATTTCATTATGGGAAGGCAGGAAGAAAGACTTACAATATATAGTTGTGGGGGGAACTGGGGTATTGCTTAGGGTGACCTAGCCACATTGCTTTCAAAGAATTCCAAGTCTATGGAGTGGCTTACTGTGATTACAGTGTAGTTCTTAGGAGCAAAAACCCTGGGACATATTGTCTTGGCTAACACTTGTTCTGTAACTCACAGGTTGGGTAAGTTTAGGCACTTAACATTTCAGTGAAATAGTTTCTTGTCAGTAAAATGAGGTGTGTGAACATTTACCCTGCAGGTTTGTTGTGAGAATTAACCAAGTTAAACAGACAGTTGACTCCTAAACAACATGGGTTTGACTGAACAGGTCTATGTATACAGATTTTTTTTCAATAAGTCATGCTACATGATCCTCAGGTTGAGTTGAGGGTGCAGAACTGCAGATAAGGATGAACAACTACAGGACTTGAACATATAAATATTTTATTCAATTTTTTTGAAAAATTTATTGGAGTATGGTTGATATATAATGTTAGCTTCTGCTGTAGAGCCAAGTGAATCAGTTATATATATACATACAACATACATATATATATTCTTTCTAAAGTTCTTTTCCTATATACCTTATTACAGAGTATTGAGTAGAGTTCCCTGTGCTATATAGTAGGTTCTCATTAAATATCTATTTTATACAAACTGCACTGTGTATATTCAATCCTGATCTACCAATTTATCCCTCCTTCCCCCTTCCCATCCCTACCCCTGGCAAGCAACCTAAATGTCCACCAAGAGAGAAACGGGTAAAGAAGATGCAGCACATATTGATATACACTGTGGAATATTTCTTGGCCAAAAAAATGAAATAATGCCACTTGCAGCAACATGGATGGATCTAGAGATTTACATACTGAGTAAAGTAAGTCAGACAGAGAAAGACAAATTATGGTATCACTTATATGTGGAATCTTAAAAAAATGGTACAAATGAACTTAATTATAAAACAGAGGTAGAGTCACAGATGTAGAAAACATCAACAGGTTTTGGCATCCATTGCCGGTCCATGAACCAATGGCCGGGGATAATGGGGAAACTGTATACCTCTCAGGGAAGGGATTTTAAAGCCAGCCAATCCTTGAGACTTCCCTGGTGGCTCAGAGGTTAAAGCATCTGCCCGCAATGCGGGAGACCTGGGTTCGATCCCTGGGTTGGGAAGATCCCCTGGAGAAGGAAGTGGCAACCCACTCCAGTATTCCTGCCTGGAGAATCCCATGAACAGAAGAGCCTGGTGGGCTACAGTCCACGGGGTCGCAAAGAGTCGGACACGACTGAGTGACTTCACTCACTCACTCAGTCCTTCAGAGGCACAGGATTCCTTGGACAGCTGACTTTAACAATTTCCTGTGAGTTTGTCAAACATTATACTATTCTACAGTCAGACTTCCTTCCCAAGGTCTGGTGACCATCCAAGCTTCTCCAGGATTTCTGTCCATTTGTCCTCACAGGCAATGAAGCTAATAAAATCTTTGCACCTTTAATTGTCTTGATACTTGCTTCTCAGAGAATATGGAGCAAAGGACTTGCTATCAGTTGAGTTAACCAGGAAGGAGATTCTGAGATGAAGATTAGTATACAGTAAGCTAATTGGGCATTATTCTTGAACTCTATATCTGTGAGACGAATAAAGGGAGCATTAACAGGGCAGAGATAAAATAGCCTTCTTCAGTGATCAATGCAAAGAAATAGAGGAAAACAATAGAATGGGAAAGACTAGAGATCTCTTCAAGAAAATTAGAGATACTAAGGGAATATTTCATGCAAAAATGGGCACAATAAAGGACAGAAATGGTATGGACCTAACAGAAGCAGAAGATATAAAGAAGAGGTGGCAACAATAACAGAAGAACTATGCAAAAAAAGGTCTTCATGACCCAGGTAACCACGATGGTGTAATCACTCACCTGGAGCCAGACATCCTGTAATGCAAAGTCAAGTGGGCCTTAGGAAGCATCACTATGAACAAAGCTAGTGGAGGTGATGGAATTCCAGTTGAGCTATTTCAAATCCTAAAAGATGATGCTGTGAAAGTGCTGCACTCAATATGCTAGTAAATCTGGAAAATTCAGCAGTGGAAAATTCACTGGAAATTCAGAACTGGAAAATTCACAGGACTGGAAAAGGTCAGTTTTCATTCCAATTCCAAAGAAAGGCAATGCCAAAGAATGTTCAAACTACTGCACAATTGCACTCATCTCACACACTAGCAAAGTAATGTTCAAAATCCTCTAAGCCAGGCTTCAACAGTATGTGAACCATGAATTGCCAGATGTTCAAGCTGGATTTAGAAAAGGCAGAGGAACCAGAGATCAAATTGCCAACATCCGTTGGATCATAGAAAAAGGAAGAGAGTTCCAGAATAACATCTACTTATGCTTTATTGACTATGCCAAAGCTTTTGACGGTGTGGATCACCACAAACTGTGGAAAATTCTGAAAGAGATGGAAATACCAGACCACCTGACCTGCCTTTTGAGAAATCTGTATGCAGGTCAAAAAGCAACTATTAGAACTGGACATGGAACAACGGACTGGTTCCAAATTGGGAAAGGACTACATCAAGGCTGTATATTGTCACCCTGCTTATTTCATTTATATACAGAGTACATCATGTGAAACGCCGGGCTGGATGAAGCATAAGCTGGAATAATGATTGCTGGGAGAAATATCAACAACCTCAGATATGCAGATGACACTACCCTATGGCAGAAAGCGAAGAAGAACTAAAGAGCCTCTTGAGGAAAGTGAAAGAGGAGAGTGAAAAAGTTGAGTTAAAACTCAACATTCAGAAAACTAATGTTATGGCATCATGTCCCATCACTTCATGACAAACAGATGGGGAAACAATAGAAACAGTGAGAGACTTTTTTTTTTTTTTTTGCTCCAAAATCAATGCAAATGGTGACTGCAGCCATGATATTAAAAAATGCTTGCTCTTTGGAAAAAAAGCTATGACCAACCTAGACAGCGTATTAAAAAGCAGAGACATTACTTTACCAGAAAAGGTCTGTCTAGTCAAAGCTATGGTTTTTCCAGTAGTCATATATGATTGTGAGCCTTGGACTCTAAGAAAAGCTGAGCAGTGAAGAATTGATGCTTTTGAACTGTGGTGTTGGAAAAGACTCTTGAGAGTCCCTTTCACTGCAAGGAGATCCAGCCAGTCCATCCTAAAGGAAATCAGTCCTGAATATTCATTGGAAGGACTGATGCTGAAGCTGAAACTCTAATACTTTGGCCACCTGATGCAAAGAACTGACTCATTTGGGAAAGACTCTGACACTGAGAAAGACTGAGGGTTGGAGAATAAGGGGACGACAGAGAATGAGATGGTTGGATGGCATCACCTATTGATGGACATGAATTTGAGCAAGCTCCAGGAGTTGATGATGGACAGGGAAGCCTGGTGTGCTGCAGTCCAACAAAGAGTTGGACACAACTGAGTGACTGAAAGGAACTGAATTGAATGGGGCAGAGGAAGAACTGAACTGAATGGGGCAGAGGAAGAACTGGGGCTGCATGGCAAGATCAACAATGGTACTGGCAGAACTGATCAGGAACTCACAGTCTGAGACAGTTCTTTAGATATGCCCAGTTTATAATTTAGTGGCTTGACTTCACCACTTCATCTGTCAGTCACTGCACATGGATAATCCCTGAGAGTGGGCTGTGGCTTTTTGATTCACTATCAATGCATTATATGAATATATCTTAGTTTCTAATCCAAAGATGGGATTTTGCATGTTTTCATATAACATAATTAAGTAGACTACATTGGGGCTTTATCTTTTCAAATAGTAAAAATATAAATTGAATATTTCAATTAGTATTTATGAAAATATTTTAGGAAATACATATTTATTATAGAAATTTTAATTCATCAATGATTTCTGATATGAGACATTAAAAGCTTCCACTAATTGCCTTTATCAAAGGTAACATTTTGTTTATTGTGCTACAAGACCATATAATAAAGTATTATTAATCTTTCATACAAAGTATTAAAAAATCCTAGACTGGAGTACTTCTACAATTTAATAGTTTCTTCTATAGTACTTTTATGGCAAGATCAAATAGATGCTAGACATACTCTTTATAGCCTTGAAAACAGAGTATAGAATGGTACTCTGTAACTCTAAGAACTCAAGAATTCTTAGGGCTTCCAAACAGATCTAAAATACTAGGATCATTTAGTTTATCCACTATCGTGTTACCTAATATAAACTGCGACTAACCAGAAAACCCGAGGATATTTATATCAAGTAGGATTCCTTTATATGTGAACATTTTCCTGGAGCTTCCAATACTTAACCTAGTTCTGTTGTTGTTCAGTTCAAAAGTCATGTCTGACTCTTTGTGACCCCATGGACAGAGGAGCTTGCCAGGCTCCTCTGTCCATGGGATTTCTCAGGGAAGACAGCAAGACTGTTGGAGTGGGTTGCCATTTCCTTTTCCAGGTGATCTTCCTGACAAGGATTGAATACGTGTCTCCTGCATTAGCAGGTGGATTCTTTACCAATAAGCCATCAAGGGTTTAGGTGCTGTTAATTATCCTGTGAGCTCATACAAATAAGACTCTGTTCCTACTTATTTGCATGTGAGTTTAGCATTACTATTTTTGTAAGAGCTATTATAAAAACAAAGGCAGTTTTTAAAATGCATACAATGAGGGTATAATGTTATAATGGATGTTCTGAAAGAATGTTCTAAGACTCTGACATTAAAATGGTTGAGCAGATGCTTCACCAACTTTTAACTTTGATTTGTTATTAATAATTATTCATTGGTCGCCATTCTCCTATCTCTGATAGAGGATGATAAGTACTTCCAAATATCAAAGTAATCATTTTTGTGCCTCCCATAAATACAAGGATAACTGAACAATCAAGACAGGGTAAAGGCAGAGAAGTATTTTATTACAGGCCACTTCAAAGATCAGTTTGTACTGCCCATAATAACAAATTTAAATGAGTCTGCTATTAGCAATTGCGCTGTTACATTATGCATGACATTTGACTATTCATAGAAAAGAAAATGCACTGTATTCCATTAGTGGTTTTCTATATGAGTGTAAGACTACAAATTATGGGTGATGTTTAGGCTGATGTGTTACTCTTTTGCATATTTATGATGCTCCTGTCACATTCATTATTAATATGAATGTAATGTGAAGGACTAAAGATCAATACAATTTCTATCAGTTTCAGATTCTGTGTTTGTGCTCAAACTCTTATGCAGATATGATAGTGTATTTACATTCTGCATTTACACATGATCACAAAAGAAAGACTCCTGTGCTTTGCCTTATATCATAACTGGTAAAACAAAAGTGTATAAGTACACCACAAAGTAAGTTAAAGTAAATGCTGTTATTTCTGAAATCAGGAAACGATGACACTCTACAGTGGCTGGCTATTCTCTTGATTCAGAATCATATTTTCTAGGAAGATAAGCACATATTTTTTATTCAAAAATATGGATCTGTTTTTATGGTAAATATTTCTAAGGTAATTTTATAGAGTGTGGATTTAATGGAGAGTTTCTGGCCTCTGAGAAGTTGATCTTTCCCTTTATTCTGTCTGAGTATAAAGATTTTTGTGTCACATGCTTCTACATGATTGGACCCTTAAGAAAACTTAAAATTCTGGGATAGATAAGAACAGAATATATCTTACATTGTCACTGTGCCTATCATAAATTAGATTTGGGACCTTTCCGATCGCAAGAATTTATAAATTTTCACAGTGAAAATAAATTATTGAAGATTTTGCTTCCAACTTTGACAGTATAAGACCACAAATGCTAGATAATTTTATTTTTTAAGAAAGAAAAAAAGAGGCAGGAAAAACAAACAAACAAGCAAAAATGTGTGTGAAGTCACTAAAATATAGTCAGTACTCAGGCCAAGATTTAAAACCCAGACATATTGAGGTCACCTGGATAGTTGCAGGCATTTTTTTCCTCTTAGTAATTTTGGCCATCAGAAAGCAGGAACTTTGAGTCTGTAGCAGTCTCACTGTTACCATCTCAGCCAGGACTTGAACGAACACCTCAAATAAAAGTCAACTACAGCTGATGTCAGGATGCAAGCTTATTTAAATGTTTGAATATTAATCACGCATCTCACTACTTAGGAAAATAAATGAGAAAATTGATATTTAATGCATAAACATATAAAATTCAGCTCAGTCATGGTTCAAGAAAACAAAATTTTAAAAAAGTCATACAAAAAAATCTAGGTAGTCAAGAGTAGTAGGGTCATGCTTCATTTAACAAACATATAGCTTTTAGATGATGGAACATGTTTTGAGAATAAACAACATACAAAGTTATAATTCTGGAAGAAACACAATTTTATATTAAAATACATAGGAAAAGAAAATAAATGATTATGGCAGAGTAAAAAAAAAAAAAAAAAAAAACATATAGCAAGTACCATATTCAAAGGTAGAATCATGGAGTATTTCTCAGGAAATTAGATAAGTCTATTTGTTAGCATTATTTATATTTTGTGTTATTCTGACAAGACAAATAAAAACAGATAAGAGAAAGAGAAAAAGACAAAAAACTGTCTTAACACAAGGCATTACTGTTTACATACGTGTAATACATGTAAACTATTAGAACTGTTAAGTAACTTTAGCATAGTCATTGGATACAATGTCAATATACAAAATTAAATTGTATTTCTATACATTAGAAGCAAGCTATTAGAAGAAATAAAGGAATACTTTTGTAATAGTATTAAAATTACCAAATATGTTTGGAAATAGCTATTTAAGATGCGCAAAACTCTAAAATACATTTCTGACAAGCATTAGAAAAATGAAATAAAGTTTTATCCTTCTTATGAATTAGAACACTCAAGTGTAAAAATGTTCATTCTTTTAAAACTGATCGATGGATCCAAAGCAATTTAAAATAAAATTCTTAGAGTATTTTTTTTTTTCACCTGAGAAAACTGACAAAATGAATCTAAGATTCATATGGGAAAGCAAAAACAGTAAAGAAATTTTGTGAGGAACAACAAAGTTGAAGGACTTGCACTGTATGTTATAGAGATTTATTCCCAATTTTTTATAATTAACGGCGTTGAAGTAAGAATTAAAACAGTAGACAGATGAGAAAGAAGAGGCAGACCTACTTGCATAGATACAAATCTACTTCTATAGTCTTCTCACTTAAAACAGTAATTGCCACTGTTTATGCTGGATCAAATGAATATTTTGACAGGGAAAATGAACCTTGACTCCTGTCTTATGTCGTACATGAAAAAATCAATTTCAATTGAATTGTAAGCCTAAATGGAAAAATAAACTAACTTTTAAAGAAAAAATACTAGAAGATTATCTTCTGCTTACCTTGGGATAAATGACTATGTCTATAAAATAAAAACTATAAAAGAGCAAAAATTAATAAAAGGAAGTATTGATTAAATGGATATCACTGAAATTCAAAATTTGAGCTTATACAATGCTGCAATTAAGAAAGTGAAAAAATAGGGAATAAAATGATATATTTAGAATACATGTTTCAGACCAAAGATTCATATACATTAGCATAAAAAGATTGTTACAGATCAATGAGAAAGGACAGACTATGTAATAAGAAAATGGGAAAATGACTAAAAATGCTTTTCAAAAGAAGATATTAAGATTAAACCTAAATATACTAAAAGATATTAAACAATACTCATAATGACCACTTTTGAGTTGGCTAAAATATTTGTTCAGATTTTGCCATAAGATGGTTGCCATTTCCTTCTCCATGGGATCTTCCCTACCAAGGGACTGAACCTGTTTCTCCTGCATTTCTCGCACTGGCAGGCATATTCTTTACCACTGAGCAACCTGGGAAGCCAAAAATGGTATGGAAAGACCCCAAAACAAATACCTCCCCCAAATTTAAACTAAAAAAAAAAATACAAAGTGTTGATGTGATTGAAATTGCAACGAATATAAAGTGTTGATGTCACTGAAATTGCATTCATTGTCGGTAGATTTGTAAATTGGCACAAGCACTTTAAACATAGTAAAGCTCAATGTGTTCATATCTTACAGCAATTTCACTCCTACATATGAATCTAAAGTATATACATGCAGCTTTACCTCAAAGGATGTGTATAAAATTGTGTAAACCAGCATTATGCATAACAGCACCAAATTGGAAATCATCTAAATTCCATAAACAATAGAATGTGCAAATAAGCTATGACATATGTTCATATATAATATTGTTTGGTAATCTAAGTAAATTTCCACTATACGCAACAGCACAGGTACATCTCACATATCACTATCACATGCAAAAATATAGATGATTTTCTAATTATAAATACCAATGAAAGAAGCCACAATTAAGAATACATACTGTGTGATATCATTTACATAAATTTCAAAACCAAGAAAAATTTATCTTTGCTCATAAAATTCAGAACAATTGTTCTTTGGGGTACAGTGTCAAGGAAGGAGCATAAACAGTTTTTCTGCTTTTCATGCTGATTTTTCTATACGTTGATGTGAGTGGTTCTCACCCAGGAGTGTTCACATTGTGAAAATTAAAGAAGCTATACACATTTCAGTTGGTGATGGACAAGGAAGCCAGGTATGCTGCAGTCCATGGGGTTGCAGAGTCGGACATGACTGAGCAACTGAACTGAACTGATACACATTTCATGTAAACATTTTCCATTCTACACAATGTATTTCAATAAAATATCATAAATAAAACATTTATCTAACATTGTTTTGAGGAAATTGTTGCTATTTAAATAATGGCCATATTTCCCATTTATATTGGGAAATATAAAACCATACAAGAATATGTGTTCTTGGATGCTACACTGTCCTACCATAACATTTACTTCTGTGAAAGATATCAGAAGAAGAAATAGTTCACAGTCTCTCTCTTTCCTCATCCTTATATATCATCTCATATCTATGGAAGGGAGATATTTTGAAAAAAATCGTAATACACGTCTTCAAAAATAAAGGCATTTTTATTATAATAATATAAACACAATAATATATTTCAACAAAGAGAATGAGAGAATGAACTATCTCTCCTAATTTTTGCTATCAAAACTGTAATCTGGCTTTAATTATTTCAAATGCGAAAGAGCATAGTTTCTCTAAGATCTCCTAAGTAGATTTCCATAAAAATCAATTGTCCTTGTGTTATTCAAGAGTACTTTGCTTGTTTCTATATTATTATTATAATACATGTGTAGTTCTGTTTAATTTCATCTTATTTGTTTCAGTGCCTTCTCCCTCATTAAGTGTATGCTTTATGTAAGACAAAAACAAGAACAAAGATGAATATGTGAAGTTTCTGTCCCCTCACTTTTTGACTTTACATGAAAAAGCATATACCTTTAATTTTCTATTGCAGTGAAAAATCTATAATAAGCACTGCCACTTAAATGGAAGAAAGATACATTTGGACAAAATGGATCATGGGGGGAATCATGTGAGTGAGTGATGGTTTGAGCTTGATCCAAGAATATAGTAAGTTGTTCCTTTGTTATTTTATTTAGTCAATTATTTAAGATTTATTGAGTGTTTCTAAATTCCTGGCACTGAGATGGATGCTGGAAATACACTAATGAATAAGATTCAGTCTCTACCATAGACAAGTTCAGAGTTTCAGGATAGAAATCCATGTCTTGATACATAGTCACAGCAGAGTGGAATGCATGTGAGTTATGTTTCAAGGGCTCTTTTTAGAGCATAGAGGAAGGAGCTGCTGCTGCTGCTGCTGCTAAGTCGCTTCAGTTGTGTCCGACTCTGTGCGACCCCATAGACGGCAGCCCATCAGGCTCCCCTGTCCTTGGGATTCTCCAGGCAAGAACACTGGAGTGGGTTGCCATTTCCTTCTCCAATGCATGAAAGTGAAAAGTGAAAGTGAAGTCGCTCAGAGATAGTGGCTAAGTTGTCAGTAGACTTAAAAACAACATCAACTATTATGTATATTTTAACTTTACAACACATAAAGCACTTCACTAAACTTTCCATACATGACTCCTCTCGTTTGTGCCTAGACTAAATCTCTTCAGCAGGCATTATTACTGGATTTAATGGATGAGGAAACTGAGACACAGAGTCAAACTGGCTTGCCTTAGGACACAGAATTATTAATTCACAGATCCAGGCTTAGAAACTGAAATCATCTGATTTCAAAGCTCTGACAATACTATATGAAGCTTTAATTATATAGTCTCTATGAACATACCCTCAAGTGATGCTTTTTCACCTGCAGGCATTAGAAGCAAAGAATGAAAAAAATTAACAAAATTCTGTTGCACTGAATATAGATAGAGCTCAAAATTCTCAATACAGGCTATGGACACTATTAATTTCTCAGAGTTACACTGTGTATTAATTTCTGCCTCAGAGAAGTCTTTAAAGAAAGAAACTCTGAGCACATGGCAGGTGGGTGAGAAGCTGATTATTATTTTGAACTCTTTATCTGATAAACTGCTCATCTCCATTTCACTTTGTTCTTTTTCTGGGGTTTTGTCTTGTTCTTTCATTGGAAGGTAATTTTTGTCTCCTCATTTTGCCGAATACTGTGTTATGTACTGGGCATTTCATTTATGTCTCCTGATCTTGAGAGTGTGGCCTTATACACATGGTGTTCTTTGGGGCCCAGAGCATGACCTTCCCTGATGACAAAGCCGGGCACTCCAAGGTTAGCCCCTGTGTGGGTTGCGTGCACCTTCCTGATGTGATTAGGCTGCAGATGCTGTGGGTGTGCTGCCTGGGAGGCCCAGCTGTGTCCTTTGCTGGTGTGTAGGGCTGGTGCCCTGGTGCCTCTTTGGAGGGGTGGCAGTGCTGACTGAAGAGCCCACCAGTTAGTGTGGGGCAGGTGCTGCTTAGGAGGGATCAACTGAAGTGGGTGGGTCCTGAGTGGGAACCCTTGGGTGGGCTTTCTGCACTACCTATATAGATGAAGAGAAACACAAGTGGTGTCCACAATTGCAAGGTCAGCTAAGTGGAAAAAGAATAAAAAAATAATAAGAATAATAGTATCCACCATTGCCTCTGTCCTTAGAGAAAGTTCTACCAGTTCCATGCCACTCTGTTACCTGCCCTAAAATCAGTCAATGAATCTCCTTGTGTGGCCTGTACACTTTCCAAGTGGCTGTCTTGTTGCTAGAATTTGGAGATAGTCAGTTTGTGGATAAGTCCTTTAAGAGTAGAGTTTTGGTTTCCCACAATCCTCTGGCTGTCCTGGGTATAAGCTGTACTAGATTTCAATGCCAGATATTACAGGGGTTCCGCTGAGCTTGGGAGCCCAACATGGGAGGACCTTTGTGATTTTGAGATCCCTCCTACTTGTGGGTCACTGTACTGGGGTGTGGATTATAGTTAGACCACATCACTGCTCCCAACCCCTGCTTGATGTGGCATTTTCCTTATGTTCTTAGTTGTAGAAAATCTGTTCTGCTAGTCTTCATGTCATTCTCAGATGTTCTATATGAAGTTGTAGTACTGGTGTGCCCATGGGAGCAGGTGAGCTCAGGATCTTCCTACTTCACTATTTTGATCTAGACTTACACCATGACACTTTTAACTTAAAGCTAATAATGCATGCAAATGACGTATAGTGAATAAATAATGCCCTGCAAATGATACACATTTGATATACATTCACCAACAAGACTCTTCAGAAGCTCAATACTTATTGATGTTAAAATATGAAAAAAATCAACATGTTCATTTAATATCATTGTAAGTTTTTTAAGAAGCAAGAGAATATACATTTGGCATGCATGGTATATGCTGATTTTTTTCATAATTTTTTAGACACATAATTGTATATTCAGTTTCCACTTTCAAAAAAACATATCTTCCTGTTTTCAGGATCTGGGATTAACATATAGGATTACTAAACTCAGGACACAAATAATGTGCATTATAAATCTTAATTTGTTCCACGTTTTATGCATCTATTAGTGACAGTTATAAGGCAGCACTGCTATATTATGGTAGAAATCTTACTAAAAGTTAACATTTTATGTGTAAAGGACAATCAGAGTATATTTAATGGTGTCGCACCTCTAAGTGTGCAACACAGTGTCACAACCAAAAGTGACAGGAACTCCCATTGCTGGCAAAGCCTTTCATTTTGATCAAATGTCTGCCACAAAGCATCCAGCATTCTTTCACACTGCATGCAGGCAATTGTCACTTTGGTTTTTCTTCATGCATGAATTACAGCAAACAAACAAAAGATAATTTTATCTCTAAAGAGAATGAGCCTCCATTAACCTATATAATATAGAATGCTGAAAAGCATGTAAAGAAAATCTTTAGGAATTCCCAAAGTCTATTTTTAGCTCATAATATTAATGCACTTCCCAATAGAACTATTTAATCAGGGATAATGAAAATTAATGACTACCAGACAGCACTTCATTTCCAAAGAGCTTTGGGAAAGTTAACATGCTGTTACACGGACTTAGCTCTAACAAGCTTCTGGGTCACTGGTGAGTCAGTTCAAATATAGATGAACTGTGCTGATTAGTCATGAGTCATGTCTCTGCAATTGTAAGGGTTGTGCTCTGGGTATTCTTCAAAGACAGCACTGTATAAAACAGCTGTATATTAAAAACTTTTTTTCAAGATACACAAGTCAACACAACATTGGAGAAACTCCTTATTTTAAGAAAAAAATAACAATATGGATATGTGACAATACAGACAACCCCAATGTTCAATTACCTAAACAGATTCTACAGTGAAATATTTTACTAAGATAACTTAGTTTAGCTGCCATTTACCATCTCTAGTGTTTCAAGTATAGTTTATTTCTAAACTAAAAGAAAACGTATTTCATCTTTATCTATTTAATTTTTAAGTAGGTCTTCTGTTCTGGACAATATTTTCTTCTTACGCCGGGTGACATCATCTGCTGACACCTTCTCAATTTTCACATGTACAATCCTTACCTGAAATCGACTCTCAGCAAATTTCGAGTATTCAGTACAGTATCATTAAGTATACTCATTATGATCATCATTTTTAAATAATTTTGTGTATTTATTTCTGGCTGTGCTGGGTCTTTGCTGCTGTGTTGCTATAGCTGTGGCGAGCGGGGGCCACTCTCTAATTGCAGCATGCTGGCATCTCACTGCAGTGGCGTATCTCGTTTGGAGCACAGGCTCTAGAAGCACACAGGCTTCAGGAGTTGCAGCACGTGGTCTCAGTATTTGCAGCTCCTGGACTGTAGAGCACAGGCTCAGTAGTTGTGGCACACAGCTTAGTTGCTCTGTGGCAGCTACATGGATCAGGGATCAAACCAGTGTCTCCTACACTGTTGGCAGACGGATTGTTTACCACTGAGCCACCAGGGAAGCTACATGCACTTTAGATCTCTAGATATATTCATCCTATATGACTGCAATTTTGTATCCTTTGATGAAATCTTCCCATTTTCCTCACTTCAGTTCAGTTCAGTTCAGTCACTCAGTCGTGTCCAACTCTTTGCGACCCCATGAATTGCAGCATGCTAGGCCTCCCTGTCCATCACAAACTCCTGGAGTTCACTCAGGCTCATGTCCATCGAGTCCGTGATGCCATCCAGCCATCTCATCCTCTGTCGTCCCCTTCTCCTCCTGCCCCCAATCCCTCCCAGCATCAGAGTCTTTTCCAATGAGTCAACTCTTTGCATGAAGTGGCCAAAGTACAGGAGTTTCAGATTTAGCATCATTCCTTCCAAAGAACACCCAGGGCTGATCTCACTTCACCACCATTCAAATCTCTACTATGTATCTGACATTTTTAAATCCCCTGAATAAGTGACATGTAGTTTTTAAAATTTTTCTGTATATGGCTTATTTCATTAGCATAATGTCTTCCAGGCCATCGATGTTGTTATGAATGACAGGATCTCCTTATTTTTAAGGCTAAATAATATTAAATTATATACATATGCTACAATTTCTTTATTCATTTGTCAATGTACACTTAGGCTAACACTATCATTCAAGAATGCAAAGTACCTTTCATAAAGATATTTTAATGAGTTATCAATAAAATGCTCAAAAACAAATGAAAAAAACAAAGTTTTAGCAAAGAAATAGAAGATAAGAAGAACTAAATTGAAATTTCAGAAATTAAAAGATGAATTTTTTTTTAATTGATGGATTGGTTCAACAACAGAATGAGGTGCACAGAGCAAAGAAAAAGGAAACCTGAAGAAACTAAAACAGAAATTATTCAATCTAAACAAAGTAAGATGACAGACTGAAAACAAAGAAACAAAACTTACAGTCTCAGGAATATGTGGGACTTCCATTTTTGACATTTGTGTCACCAGAGTCCTGGAAAAATAGAAGAAAAGGGTGGAGCTGAAAATATACTTGAGCACTGGCCTGAAAACTTCCAACATTTAGCAAGAAGTAATCTTACAGATTCAAGAAGCTGAACAAATGCCAAACAGAATAAAATCAGAATAAACATCAAGACACATCATTTGTCAAAATTCTGAAAACTAAGGATCAAGAAAAAATTTTTGGAAGTATTGAGAGCAAGACAGTACCTTACATAAGGGGGTAGCAATTTAAATGACACCAACTTTCCCACAAGACACCTCTGCAATAAGAAGGAACTAGTGCACTATTTTTCAAGTGCCAAAAGAAAAGAACTATTAGTCTAGAATTCTATCTCCAGGAAAATATTCAGCATGAAGAGGAAATCACAACACTGTCACAGAAGGAAAACTAAGAGAATGTGTTGCCAGCAGACCTAACCTTTCTCTTTAATGTTTCTCTCAATCAGAGAATCACTTTGTTTCAAAATCTCCATCTAGAGGACCCATTTTTTCAATTTCTGAAAAATTTCTGGCAATGTAAAGCATGTTAAAATGCAGAAGACTATCTTCTGAAGAGTTTTCCATTCTAACTGTTGACAGAAATGGATCTGTACTCAATGTTGCTTCTAATTATTATTATTTTTTCTTCTATGGACTACACTTACATAACTTGTAAAACAAAATTAGTACAATGCATTTTTTAAATTAAGATTTAAGATTTCACTGTAATACCAACACAGCATTTGGTATGAAATAAATATCATTGAAGTGGAGAGAAAGATTTTTTAGTCTAAGAGGTAGGAAAATAATTTTAAAAGAGAGAAAGGCAGGGAGGGAGAGAGAAAGGAAAAGAGGGAGGAAGAGAGAGAGACAGAGAGAATGAATAATTTGAGACAGTTTAAATTCTTGCAGTTTTCCTAGCCAGAAAACAACAAAGACACTGAAAAATATTGGTACAAAAATTAACAAATGATGTTTTTTCTATAAGGTATGACAATTAATCAGTTAAAATAACAATAACTGGGATCAGTAATGTGCAGTCTGAAAACATCTCACAAATATTTTTGTCATCAAATGCTATCTTTTGTTCTAAATAAGTGTTCCTTCCTCATGCCTTTTTTTTTTTACAGTGTTTCAATTTAATGAATTAATTCTAGAAAAGCATAATAAGAAATAAGATATTGTGATAATATCTTTATACTTTAATTTATCATGCTGCTACTGCTGCTACTGCTAAGTAGCTTCAGTCGTGTCCGACTCTGTGCAACCCCATAGACGGCAGCCCACCAGGCTCCCCTGTCCCTGGGATTCTCCAGGCAAGAACACTGGAGTGGGTCGCCATTTCCTTCTCCAATGCATGAAAGTGAAAAGTGAAAGGGAAGTCGCTCAGATCGCGAAGTCGCTTCGCGATCCCATGGACTGCAGCCTACCAGGCTCCTCCATCCATGGTATTTTCCAGGCAAGAGTACTGGAGTGGGGTGCCATTGCCTGCTCCATAATTTATCATAGAGGATATCATATGGTTGGGTAGATTTAATTTTCTTTCCTAAATGTTACACAATTTTTATAACTTGTGCTTCAGACAAGATAGCTAGTTTTTGTTCTCATTTGATTTAAAACAATTTAGGAGGTTTAAATGAATTTAAAGATTGTTTTAAAAGTCTTTTAATTTTAAGAAATGGAATAGATGGGAAGCTGATCATGTTTGATTCTATTAAAGGGATGTGAAATTGAGTCTCATAGAACCACTTTAGTTTATGGCAAAAAACATCTAACCGCAAAGGAAAGGTTCAGATAACACACTCAGTCTTTTTAATACTCGTTCTCTCCTGTTAAATGCCTAGTATTCCCAAAGGTAAATAGTAAAGCACTTTCTTCACTATTTTCAGAAAGCAAATATTTTATATCTCTAATCTTGGAGAAATGATTTAACCTTCAAACTAAATTCTATATAACCTAGGAATTTGAAAAAAAATATGACTTTGATGTGATTTTATTAAGATATTAGGTTACACTTTTCATAATGTTTGGAGGTTAATTGTGTTATATATAAAAGCTAATAAAATAAGTAAAAAGTTTATAGTGAAACCATTTGAAAGAATGGATTCTTCTATATAAATCAACTGATTTTTAAATTTATATTCGTCTTTACTCTTTATTCCATACATACTTAGGTAAGTGAATGTCACAGACTCTGAATTCAGACTTTTTAAAGTTTTTAAATTAACTTGCTTTCCCCAGATACATGGTTTGGACTAGGTTTGATAATGTGTAAGGGAAATATTGGGCTACATCTCTTAGAGTTAAACCCATGTAGACATGTGAGGCCAGAAATGACTTAACATTGAAACTGTGATTTTGCTGGTAAATTTCTATTTAAAAATCTTCAGATGACTCAACACTTTCATTGAGACAAATAAGAAACAAAAACATTATGAATACTTAAATATATAAAAGAGAATCATATTTTAATTAAGAGTTTTAAAATAAATCTGAACTCTTTAAAAAATTGTGATGACATTGTAAAAAGGTCTGTTTCATGCTTACCTATCAGTTATAGTTAATCTTAGTTGTCTCAATACATACTTCAGTGATATTCTATATTGATAAATAGTTATATGTGAATTATTTACTTTATGTACTTCAGAAAAATTAGCAAGAGTTTGGAGGGTTCTACAATTTAAAACAATTAAACCAATCAATAGCCAAACCTTGGCAAAGTAAAGGTATTGTGGGAAGCCTTCAGAGATGTTTGTCAAAATTTAAAATGACTAACTCCTTGACAGAATATAGAGACAAAATCCTCTGCGAGAAAGGAGGATGAAAAGAATTTCTCACTTTTGAAATTCCCAGTTATTGTTTATATTCAGTAAGTTTTGCAGTAAGGAAAGGAAGTTAGGAAGCACATGAGGGCAGCCAATGTCTACTGAGCCTTGAACAATCCGAACTGTGTGTCAGAGACCATAATATTTGTCACAGAAAAGTCTGGAAAAAAGTATGCTTCGGGTCAAGGAAAAATCTACAGCTTTAGCTGCTAGTGTTAGTAGAAATTCTTTTAGGAGAAACTCAAGAAGAAGAGTTTGATAATGAAGAAATATTATTCTGATACCGCTCACCAATCCATAAATTCACGCTGCCAAGTGTTGTTCTCCTTAATTTAATGCATTGATATATTTCTAGGCAATTAAATGCACAAAAAAGATAGGATATCCAGGAAAATTGCAAATTATAAGGCATATTAAACATTGTATTTTAAGTTCTACACTTGGTCTTAGCTGTCTGTTACAGAAGACACCCATGATAGATCATAAATCAGATAAGGATTAACTGTGCTTTGTTCATTTTTTTAACATGTCTTGAGCATGTTATTAAACACCTTTGAACCTCAGCTCTTGATGTGAAATAAATATTATCATAATGACTTCCTTATAAGTTTATTTTAGGAAAAAATATAATACTTTATACTTGAGAAACTAGGCACACAGTCATTACAGATAAATGATGATGAATTAGTGATAATTCATTTTTTATTTTTATTGAACTATAGTCGATATGTAATATTATATAAGTTACAGGTGTACAATATAGATATTCACAATTTTAAAAGTTATACTCCATTGATAAATAATGTCATCATTCCTTTCCCTCTGAAAGATTCAACTCCTGCCATTCTTTTGTAGAAAAGCTAATTGTTATTTAGTCACTAAGTCGTGTCTGACTTTGTGAACCCATGGACTGTAGCCTGTCAGGCTCCTCTCTCCATGGGATTTCCAGGCAAGAATACTGAATGGGTTGCCATTTCCTTCTCCAGGGGATCTTCCCAACCCAGGGATCAAACCCAAGTGTATTGCATTAGCAAGTGGGTTTCTTTCACTGCTGAGCCACCAGGGAAGCCCAAAAAACTAATTAGATCTATTTATTTTTCTGTTTAGATTTACACAGTTGACTCATTTTCTCTTACAGTATAAATTCAATATGTTGAATGATTTTCTACCATTTACCTGCCTTTTATTCTACCAGGATTTCTACTTTTCAGTGAGTGCTCTTTAAAGTTCTGTTTTCCACACTTGGCCCTGATCTGTTGGGTAAGTTTTAATCTGAATATTTGCTCCATACTGATCTCTTCTGGGTCTTTGGATAACATCCTCTAAAAATCATTTAATGCATTTTATCACCACATTATAATACTGTCATGTGCTGCCTCATGCCTTTATGTCAACCCAGTTTCTAACTCATTCCCTTATTCCGGTAAAGATAACTGACTTTTATTTAGGAGTGTTTTATGGAAAAATTCATATGTCTAATCTCTGACAAATTTTGATTTTATACCAAATTTATTGCAAGTTCAATAAAATAATCCTAATATTTATTTTGTATAAATAATATAGCAGAAATTCTTCTATATGCCAGATTTTCTTAGTATATCACAGAGTTGTTATTATTTTTTTTTACGAATCAAAGATAGATAACCTGGGATTATTAAGGATCTCTTGTCAACAATTCTGACCCTTCTCTGTGCTTTCAGTGGCATGGCCTCTGTTTAATGGAGGCACCTGACAGCTGCAATCCATTACAAGTGCTTTAGAAGCAGACATAAGTAAAACAACCTAGACCACATCCATTGTTAATAATTGATGCTTATTTATTATTGGCAACTATTGATTAAAGGCCTAAAAGGAAGCTCTTTGTGTATTGACTTTGGAACCTTTGCCTTGCTATATAGAAAGAAGGCCGCAGCAACATGAACTTAACAGAACTGTGTCACAATTCTTGAAAAGTTAAGCAGTTGTTAAAGAAACAAGATGCAGTTAAGTCCATGAATAGAAACAGGTTGTCCTTGAAGAAATGTCACAAAATAATCCTTTGAAGATTAAAGAAAAAAAAAAGTTGACTTGCTACTAAAGGCACAATTATATTGAGAACTGTTTTATTCTAGAAGCTTTAAGTATGTGTATTCTATATTTTGGGCTTTGCAGGTGGTGCTGGTAGTTAAGAGCATGCCTGGAAATACAGGAGATATGAGACATGGTTTTGATCCCTCGGTTGGGAAGATCCCTTGGGGCATGGCAGCCCACACCAGTATTATGGCCTGGAGAATCCCATGGACAAAGGAACTTGGTGGGCTATAGTTTAGAGTTACAAAGAATCAGACACGACAGAAGCAACTTAGCACTCATGTACATATGCATGCATTTTACGTGTTACATAAATATTATTGAAATTGCATTTTATCAATTGTTTACAATATCATTTATTTTGCTTGAAATATCTTTATTTTACTTGTTTTCCTCATAACTTCAAATTTGTACCACTTTCATCCTGTGATGTAACAGGAGCTTGCAAATATATGAATGAAATAGTAAGACCACTATAAAATGGTCTCTCTGCTTAATGTGGCTTCTTGAGAAATTAGCCAAATAATAGAAGAGACAAGGGTTAAAAGGGAGAGCACACTAGGACAAAACAATACTTTGTGATATAATAAACATTAAATTGGGGCATAATTGAACAATTATGTCCCAATATTGGAGCTATCATTAACTAGCTTGTGACTCTTCATTTTTCAGTGTTTGTTATTTCCTATACATAAAATGAGTGAAGATAAAAATATGTCTTAATTCTCAAACAGGATATTGTGTATAGTAAATGACAATATAAAAGAAGAGCCAAACTAAAAGCTATAAAAATTTAAAAAAAGAACAAAATTGAAAGGTGGGGATTTACCACTTCTTTGAGCCTAACAGAGAAAAGACATGATGGACAATGAAAATACAAGGTAATTGATTAAAAACAATTATAAAAGTGTTTTTTTAATATGTGAATATAATCATCAATAATTTTGAATGTAAAGTTGTTAAAAAAAAAAGTCTTTGGAAGAATATGAGTTAGAATATTTAAACCAAATTGCTTCATTGTCAGTAACTTACCCTGTTTGGAACATAAGCAACTAACAAAATATGTTTATTTGAACTGGAACACTGCCCTTTTATTATGTGCATGAAATGCATTCTTAATAGTTTATTTATTGAGTGACTTTAGAAAATCCAGCCAAGTTAAAAATCATCAAAATTGTTATTTCTAAGTGTAAGTATATTTAAAATCTGTTGCCTCTGTTTGCCAAATGTTGAAGCATCAAAATGTTCCCAAGTGCATAGCACCACTTACTACACTTAGGGTCATTATTCATACATGAATCATTTGTAATCCACTTTTGCAACTTGAACTAACTTTAAATGCATCATCCACCATGTTTATATATTGGTGGGCACTCTCTGGGCATGATAAATAGCACCTGAAAATAATTTTTTGATCTCTCATCATTGAAACTCTGTCACACGTAATTCATTTACAGGCAAGATTGCCAGATGAAAGCATTTAGAAAGCATTTTGGAGTAGTAAGAAAATTAAACTTACTGGCTAATAACTTCTGACATGCTATTTGAAGTACATGCAAAATGTAGTGTAACCTCTGACTAGTTGTGAAAAAGAATTGCAATTGTGAATTGTTTCTCACTATATTAAATTTTAAGGCAGATTCCCAGATTATGCTTCTCACACTGTGAAAGATATTGAGAATAAACTCTAAAAATTTACCAAGGTAACGCATAAAAATTTTAGTTTGCATTAAAGGCAAAGAGACTTATAGCAGTTTTTTTTTTTTTTTTTACTCCATTTTCTTGCTATTGTTTTAATCAAAATTAACAGGCCTACACTGTAAAATTATTTCACAACGAGATATAAATAAGTAGAAAATAACAAGTTTTATTCTTTTCTTGGTAAGGCAAATAATTTGCTGAAGTAATTTATGCCATTTAAAAAATTATAACTGAGATATCATTTATAAATTAAATAACAGAGCTGGGAATTTGATATCATTGTTTTATTAAAAAGAAAACACATTTGTTATTGTAATAAAATATGATAGAATTAAGCTATAATTTCTTAAACCATGACTCATTTGCCCCAGAAGTGTGCAATGTTATTTAGTCCTTAATTTTTGCACGACAGAGGTTATTTATCAGTATCACCACAATTACTGTCATTTTATTTTTACCATATTTTATTTTCCATGATTTCTACATTAAATATATTAGCTCATTCAGTCCTTACATCACACTGACAAGTGTTTATATAATTTTACATAAGAGGAAACATGAACTTTTAAAGTAGAAGCAACTTTGTTCTAGAACTATAAAGTTGGGAGAACAAAATGTAAATCCAGATATGCTCACTATATTGTCCTGAGCCACTATTTTGTATGTTTCCTTCTTTTCTGAAATATGGATCTTGCCATCAAAACAAATGGTTTCTAGAATGATAGAGTTTTTATTCTAGCTCTAAAAACAAGGTAAAAAGCCAAGCATCACCTTTGTAAGTACTTCTTTAACATGAAGCTAAGGGGTATGAGGCTGTTAAAGAGCTGTACTCAGTATACCAGCAAATATGGAAAACTAAACAGTGGCCACAGGATTGGAAAAGGTCATTTTCATTCCAATCCCAAAGAAGGGCAATGCCAAAGAATGTTCAAACTACTGTACAACTGCACTCATTTCACATGCTAGTAAAGTAATGCTCAAAATTCTCCAAGCCAGGCTTCAACAGTATGTGAACCAAGAATTTCCAGATGTTCAAGCTGGATTTAAAAAAGACAAAGGAACAAGAGATCAAATTGTGAATATTTGTTGGATCATAGAAAAAGCTAAAGGATTCCAGGAAAACATCTGCTTCTGCTTCATTGACTATGCTAAAGCCTTTGACTGTGTGGATCACAAAAAACTGTGGAAAATTATTAAAGGGATGGGAATACCAGATACCACCTTAGCTGACTCCTGAGAAATTTGTTTGTAGATCAAGAAGCAATAGCTAGAACTGGACATGGAACAAAGGACTGGTTGCAAATTGGGAAAGGACTAAGTCAAGGCTGTATATTGTCAAACTTACTTATGTAACTTATATGCAGAGTACATCATGCAAAATGCTGGGCTGGATGAAGCACAAGCTAGAATCAAGATTTCTGAGAGAAATATTAATAACCTCAGATATGCAGATGACACCACCTTTATGGCAGAAAGCAGAGGGGCTAAAGAGCCTCTTGATGAAGGTGAACGAGGGGAATGAAAAAGCTGGCTTAAAACTCAGAACATTCAGAAAACTAAGATCATGGCATCTGGTCCTATCACTTCATGGCGTATAGATGGGGAAACAATTGAAACCATGAGAGACTTTGTTTCCTTGGGCTCCAAAATCACTGCAAATGTGACTGTAGCCATGAAATTAAAAGATGGTTGCTCTTTGGAAGAAAAGCTATGACCAACCTAGACAGTTTATTAAAAAGCAGAGACATTACTTTTCTGACAAAGGTCCATATAGTCAAAGCTATGCTTTTTCCAGTAGTCATGTATGGATGTGAGAGTTGGACTATAAAGAAAGCTGAGCACCAAAGAATTGATGCTTTTGAGCTGTGGTGTTGTAAAGGCCTCTTGAGAGTCCCTTGGGAGGCAAGGAGATCAAACTAGTCAATCCTAAAGGAAATCAATCCTGAATATTCATTGGAAGGACTGATGCTGAAGCAGAAGATCCAATACTATGGCCACCTGATGTGAAGAACCAGCTCATTAGAAAAGACCCTGATGCTGGGAAAGACTGAAAGCAGGGGAAGGGGACAATAAAGGACAAGATGGTTGGATGGCATCACTGATTCAATGGACATGAGTTTGAGCAAGCTCCAGAAGATCGTGAAGGACAGGAAAGCTTGGCATGCTATAGTTCATGCACAACTGAGCAACTAAACAACAAAGGGGTATGCCTCAGTAAACATTAACAAAAGGACCAAGAAAACTCTAAAATAATATCTGTAATTGCGTATCTGTAATTGAAATTTTCACCCAAATATCCAGTAGTCCTCTCAAACTTAATCTGTTCAAAATAATTACATTGATTCATTCATCCTCTTTACCAACATTTTTGTCCACCTGTGTTCTCTTCTTAAGAAATAAGTGCATTATTCATGTAGGTACCCACAAGACAAGTAATGCTGAAAAAAGTAATCTCTTTCTAGGAAGTTGCACCCCAGCAAGATAACGCTATGAAAGACAGAGGTAACTCTTGGTACAGAGCAGTTGTCTCTGGATTTTCTCACTCTGGCCAACAAAAGTCAAGGTGCAGGTATTTCCCACATCCAGAGCACCCTCACACTTTTTCCCAGACAAATCTGCTACTGTCCTATTTGATTGTATTATTCAGCTCAATGATCAAGGAATTTGAATTATGTAAACTACTCTCTTTCGAGTTTAAATGCAGCTGCATACAATTTGCACATCTGCATACAATCTGCTCTATAAATGGGAAGTAAATTCACCCGCTTCCATTTTTTCCCACTACAGGCACACACATATGAGTGCCCATTGGTGGCATAGGGGAACCATAACTTCAGTAAACACTTTATTCAGAAAAAAATAAGAAAAAAAAAAAAAGCACCGTGTCGCTGGTCCATGGCAATGATAAACTCCTGTTGGTGGATCCTGCTTTTATGACAGTGTAAAAGTTGGTTAGCTAGAAAGATGTTGACTATGGTTGTGAATCAAATTCTGTTTCCAAAACCTAGAATAGTTATAGTTAAGTAAAAAGTTAACTAGGTAACTAACAATAGTTATAGTTAAGTAAAAAGACAAATAAAATGCTTTGTGACTAGTATTATACACAGGCAAAATTGTGAGAGCAGAGAGTACAGATTAAAGAGAGGTAAACTCTAGAGTAAATGGATAAATGGTTATTGGGGAGGTGGGGGAGACAGAGAAATGTTATTTGATGTACCTCTTCAAAGGCAGGATGAATAAATTTTAGCAAGCAGATGAGGGAAGGGCATAAGATCACCAGCCAGCACACAAGCTGAGTGGAGACCTAGGAATGCAGGATTGGCTTCCATAGATTAGTGAGTGCACAGGGTGAAAATTCTACTTCCTAACATAGCTCCATTCCTCCATCCAACATGTGCTTTCTTTTTTTTTTTTCCTGATATCACCATATTTCACCTTTTTATATAGCATCAATGTACCCTGACCTTTCATAATAGTGTCATCTATATTTTATTATGCTCTACTGTAAAATTCTCAAAAATTGGAAATGTGTGGGTTGATCTGTATTCAGCCAAATGAGACATAGCTAAGGATGGAAAAATATTTAGGATAAGCAGATACACTAATCTTTTTATACTTTAATTCAAATGGGAAAAAAATTAGTTATCTCACTAGCTTTCAAAATAATTCTTTAAAAGGAAAGTACCTCTTATTGAATGTATTCCTTTTAAATTATATTTTTAAAAAAACCTTCTTATCACAAGCAAGTACTCAGATATTTTAACTTTTCTATTGATTTCCCTTTACTGAAATCTCATTTTTTACTACAATGTTTCTTAACCCAATGTTTCTCAAATTTTCTTTATAGTTTAATACAATTTGAAAATTTTAAATACATTAATAAATAACAAATATGCCAAGATTAGGTTAAAAAAAATGCTAGTTGAGAAAGTTGAGAATCACTGGAAGATTTCTAAATGCCTTAAAAATGTTTATGATTTTAAGAACACAATTCTTGATATACATAGAAAAAGAATTGTATATGATATGTGGGTATGTGTGTATGTGATTCTATTTAATTTGGGGCCTATGCTGCTGCTGCTACTGCTGCTAAGTCACTTCAGCCCACCAGGCTCCTCTGTCCATGGGATTTTCCAGGCAAGAGTACTGGAGTGGGGTGCCATTGCCTTCTCCGTTGGGGGCCTATACTTCCTCTCAGACATTGAGACCTGTCTCAGAAACCTTTCAGTGTGTATTACTTTACTCAAAGTAGCTTCTGTAGTGTCAAATGATCCTCAATTTGTTCATGGAAAGACAATTTTCTTTCAAAGTAATTAAGTATTGTACTTATGGATGGATTTTCTTTTGATTATTTTATTTTATTTCATGTAATACAATGGTATTTTGCAGTAAAGAAAAATCTGTTGGTATAAAATAAAACCTACCATATTCATGTTTCATGCTTTTATTTTTATCATGAAATATTTTCATTAAGGAGTGCTTTCTTAGCTATGTTATATTTAAAGTTTTACCATTTACATAACTTTTTCACTCAACAAAAATTGCCATATATAGTAAAACTGAAAGTTCTACCATATAAGCAGTATGAGCTCTTACAGAAACCAATAATGTATAGGTGAAACCAAACTTATTTAATATCATGGAAATGAATGAGTGATATATATATATTTTTGTTTTTGCTTTTGGAGTGAGAGAAGAACTGCAGCATTCTCCTCAATCCAGAATATATTGCATGTGCAAATTCTTATTTTGAACTTCAGAGAATTTTTACTGCTAAGATAATTATTACAAATTTCATGGATTCAACTTTAGTACTGACTCAGGTTTTGAAACACTTGACCCTAAAGTCATATTTATTTTCAATTCTTGTTTAATGAATATACTTAAAATTCATCACTTAATTGCATCACACAGGTGAATTTCTGGATCGTTTTATTAGACATCCATGGAACAATTAAACCACATCAATCAGCTCCAGAAATAATCACTTTTATTTCCTGAATTTTGCATGTAAAATTAACTTTCTGCTTTCAGACACATTCTTTGTATACTTAGCATTCTTCAGTTCAATTCAGTTGCTCAGTTGTGTCCAACTCTTTGCAACCTCATGAATCGCAGCACGCCAGGCCTCCCTGTCCATCACAAACTCCCGGAGTTCACCCAAACTCATGTCCATCAAGTCAGTGATGCCATCCAGCCATCTCATCCTCTGTCGTCACCTTCTCCTCCTGCCCCCAATCCCTCCCAGCATCAGAGTCTTTTCCACTGAGTCAACTCTTTGCATGAGGTGGCCAAAGTATTGGAGTCTCAGCTTTAGCATCAGTCCTTCCAAAGAACACCCAGGACCGATGTCCTTTAGAATGGACTGGTTGGACCTCCTTGCAGTCCAAGGGACTCTCAAGAGTCTTCTCCAACACCACACTTCAAAAGCATCAATTCTTCGGGGCTCAGCCTTCTTCACAGTCCAATTCTCACATCCATACATGACCACTGGAAAAACGATAGCCTTGACTAGACGGACCTTTGTTGGCAAAGTAATGTCTCTGCTTTTGAATATGCTATCTAGGTTGGTCATAACTTTCCTTCCAAGGAGTAAGCGTCTTTTAATTTCATGGCTGAAATCACCATCTGCAGTGATTTTTGAGCCCCCAAAAATAAAGTCTGACACTGTTTCCAGTGTTTCCCCATCTATTTCCCATGAGGTGACTGGACCAGATGCCATGATCTTAGTTTTCTGAATGTTGAACTGTGAGCCGACTTTTTCACTCTCCTCTTTCACTTTCATCAAGAGGCTTTTTAGTTCTTCTTCACTTTCTGCCATAAGGGTGGTGTTATCTGCATATCTGAGGTTGTTGATATTTCTCCCGGCAATCTTGATTCCACCTGTGCTTCTTCCAGCCCAGAGTTTCTCATGATGTACTCTGCAGATAAGTTAAATAAGCAGGTTGACAATATATAGCCTTGACGTACTCCTTGTCCTATTTGGAACCAGTCTGTTGTTCCATGTCCAGTTCTAACTGTTGCTTTATTATACTACCCAGAAAATTTTAAGCGAATTTCATCACCTTGAATTTTTTTTAATCTCAATTATTTATCAATTCTTCCCTCCTCAAGTCCAACTCACCAATCCTTAGTGTGGTATAATGATTCATTTAACAGCTTGAATGCTGTAATAAATCTACTGAGAGTACAGGGATATTGCTAGTCACACTTTTCAGCTTTGAAATGTAGACAGATATGAATTATTATGTATCATATATTATTATATACTATTATATGTAAATGATTATTATATATTTAAGTATAGTATTATTTAGTTTATATATGTATCATTATATATGCTCACATGCTTATGATATCTTTCTACATACAATCTATCAATCTAAAACTGTATCTGTGGATTGTACCTGCCTTTAACATCTCATAAAATATCACCCAATGTTTCTACCATTTTGATTATTTGGACCCTAATATTTATATTTCTTAGAAAATGTAACAGACCCTGAGCAGAATTCATAGTTGTTCACAAGGAAGAATACAATATACACAGTTTATATGATATTGAATATATCCAAGATGTTCATACTTTTAAGAAAAAACATAAATTTAAATGAAGGGTGGTATATGTCATAACTTTAATTTGTTTAACATCAAAGATTGTCAAGGAAAAGAGTAGCATTATAGAAGCATAAATGTGAGGTCATGATCTCCACTCTGTTTTTTGGAAGTCTCTCTCTCAAACACATTTACCAGATATTAAACTCAAATTTTTAGATCTTAAAAAAAAAAAAATACCATGCATAGATTACATTTTCTTGTGGACTGCTCACAGAATCAGGTTAAGCAAGCAGTATCTGTTAGTAAATACAAAACAGAGACTCCCATTTTCTACCCTGTCTTGAGCTGATAATAGCTGTGAAATGCATCACAAGACTACAATGCGAGGAATAGGACTATTCTATTTTGAATTTCTTTTTGCACTAGGAATGGAGCATAATATTCACTGTTATAAGATATCACATGTGTGCCATATATCAAAAATTACTATAGTAATGATAGCTAACGGTGAATGGTGTCAGATTCGTGATATCCAAAGAAGATTTAACTTCTGGACCAGAGACCAGGCTTGATCACTCAAGAGCCTTTCTACAGCAGAGTTTTATCAAAGTGAAAAGGGACAGAGAAAGGTTCTGACATAGACATCATAAGCGGGATGGAGAATTCCCCCCTTGCTAGTGTTAGCAATGGCACTATATACTTTTAGATTACTTATTACAGTAAATCAAAAGAAGGTCTCAAGGTTGTAAAGATCTTACTAGACCCACTCCCATAATTTACATTTTAAGATAACAGGGTTAGCCAGAAGGGTTTCAGGAAGGAGAAACTCCTCAAGCAGGAAACATTGTTGTTATATAATCCTTAGTACAGAGTTTAAACTGAGTTGTTTGTTGTGTAATCATCAGTCCTATGCTTAAAGAAATAAACGTTTTTTATGTGACTAAGACTAAGGAATGTAGAGGAAAAAAAAAAAAGATATTTGGCTTTTCCTGCTCCTTGAGAATTCCAGATCCCTATCTCTACTTCAAGAGCCCCAGATCCCTTTCTCCTCCTCAGGGACCCTGGACTTCTTATCAACATGCCTAGGAATTGACTCTCTCATTCCCCCCTTTTCTTTTAGGAGAATTATGTTGCCAAGAGAAATCGGAGTCATTTTCATTCCATAACTACTTTCTGCTGTTGAGGGGTGTGGCCCCTAAATTGTTGAGGCAACATATTCTTCTAACCCTCATATTGAGGGTCTCTGATCCAGGGGTCCCAAGTAATAGTTGGAGGCGGTTGTGGCACTGGAAAACAATTTATAACTTAAAAGCTTTCAAATAGAAACAAATCCAGTTACAGTTACAGATGTAAGGCAAAATAGTCATTAAACCAAGTTAAAACATAATGAAAATTAAAACTTATATTATGTCCATAGTAACACCAGCCCATTTTAGGATTGTTAGGTGTCTCAGATTAAGAAGAGGCATCACACCTCCAGGACAACATTAAATGCTACAACATTCGAATCATAGGGGTCCCAGAAGAAGAAGACAAAAAGAAAGACCATGAGAAAATACTTGAGGAGATAATAGTTGAAAACTTCCCTAAAATGGGGAAGGAAATAATCACTCAAGTCCAAGAAACCCAGAGAGTCCCAAACAGGATAAACCCAAGGCGAAACACCCCAAGACACATATTAATCAAACTAACAAAGATCAAACACAAAGAACAAATATTAAAAGCAGCAAGGGAAAAACAACAAATAACACACAAGAGAATTCCCATAAGGATAACAGCTGATCTTTCAACAGAAATTCTTCAAGCCAGGAGGGAATGGCAAGACATACTTAAAGTGATGAAAGAAAATAACTTACAGCCCAGATTATTGTACCTAGCAAGGATCTCATTCAAATATGAAGGAGAAATCAAAACCTTTACAGACAAGCAAAAGCTGAGAGAATTCTGCACCACCAAACCAGCTCTCCAACAAATACTAAAGGATATTCTCTAGAGAGGAAACACAAAAACAGTGTATAAATTTGAACCTAAAACAATAAAGTAAATGGCAACGGGATCATACTTATCAGTAATTACCTTAAACGTAAATGGGTTGAATGCCCCAACCAAAAGACAAAGACTGGCTGAATGGATACAAAAACAAGACCCCTACATATGTTGTCTACAGGAGACCCACCTCAAAACAGGGGACACATACAGACTGAAAGTGAAGGGCTGGAAAAAGATTTTCCATGCAAATAGGGACCAAAAGAAAGCAGGAGTAGCAATACTCATATCAGATAAAATAGACTTTAAAACAATGGCTGTGAAAAGAGACAAAGATGGTCACTACCTAATGATCAAAGGATCAATCCAAGAAGAAGATATAACAATTATAAATATATATGCACCCAACACGGGAGCGCCGCAATATGTAAGACAAATGCTAACAAGTATGAAAGGAGAAATTAACAATAACACAATAATAGTGGGAGACTTTAATACCCCACTCACACCTATGGATAGATCAACTAAACAGAAAATTAACAAGGAAACACAAACTTTAAACGATACAATAGACCAGTTAGACCTAATTGATATCTATAGGACATTTCATCCCAAAACAATGAATTTCACCTTTTTCTCAAGCGCACATGGAACCTTCTCCAGGATAGATCACATCCTGGGCCATAAATCTAGCCTTGGTAAATTCAAAAAAATAGAAATCATTCCAAGCATCTTTTCTGACCACAATGCAGTAAGATTAGATCTCAATTACAGAAGAAAAACTATTAAAAATTCCAACATATGGAGGCTGAACAACACACTGCTGAATAACCAACAAATCACAGAAGAAATCAAAAAAGAAGTCAAAATTTGCATAGAAACTAATGAAAATGAAAACACAACAACCCAAAACCTGTGGGACACTGTAAAAGTAGTCCTAAGGGGAAAGTTCATAGCAATACAGGCATACCTCAAGAAACAAGAAAAAAGTCAAATAAATAACCTAACTTTATACCTAAAGCAACTAGAAAAGGAAGAAATGAAGAACTCCAGGGTTAGTAGAAGGAAAGAAATCTTAAAAATTAGGGCAGAAATAAATGCAAAAGAAACAAAAGAGACCATAGCAAAAATCAACAAAGCCAAAAGCTGGTTCTTTGAAAGGATAAATAAAATTGACAAACCATTAGCCAGACTCATCAAGAAACAAAGGGAGAAAAATCAAATCAATAAAATTAGAAATGAAAAGGGAGAGATCACAACAGACAACACAGAAATACAAAGGATCATAAGAGACTACTATCAACAATTATATGCCAATAAAATGGACAACGTGGAAGAAATGGACAAATTCTTAGAAAAGTACAACTTTCCAAAACTGGACCAGGAAGAAATAGAAAATCTTAACAGACCCATCACAAGCACAGAAATTGAAACTGTAATCAAAAATCTTCCAGCAAACAAAAGCCCAGGTCCAGACGGCTCCATAGCTGAATTCTACCAAAAATTTAGAGAAGAGCTAACACCTATCCTGCTCAAACTCTTCCAGAATTTGCAGAGGAAGGTAAACTTCCAAACTCATTCTATGAGGCCACCATCACCCTAATACCAAAACCTGACAAAGATCCCACAAAAAAAGAAAACTACAGGCCAGTATCACTGATGAACATAGATGCAAAAATCTTTAACAAAATTCTAGCAATCAGAATCCAACAACACATTAAAAAGATCATACACCATGACCAACTGTGCTTTATCCCAGGGATGCAAGGATTCTTCAATATCTGCAAATCAATCAATGTTATACACCACATTAACAAATTGAAAAATAAAAACCATATGATCATCTCAATAGATGCAGAGAAAGCCTTTGACAAAATTCAACATCCATTTATGATAAGAACTCTCCAGAAAGCAGGAATAGAAGGAACATACCTCAACATAATAAAAGCTATATATGACAAACCCACAGCAAACATTATCCTCAATGGTGAAAAATTGAAAGCATTTCCTCTAAAGTCAGGAACAAGACAAGGGTGCCCACTTTCACCATTACTATTCAACATAGTTTTGGAAGTTTTGGCCACAGCAATCAGAGCAGAAAAAGAAATAAAAGGAATCCAAATTGGAAAAGAAGAAGTAAAACTCTCACTGTTTGCAGATGACATGATCCTCTACATAGAAAACCCTAAAGACTCCACCAGAATATTACTAGAACTAATCAATGACGATAGTAAAGTTGCAGGATATAAAATCAACACACAGAAATCCCTTGCATTCCTATACACTAATAATGAGAAAACAGAAAGAGAAATTAAGGAAACAAATCCATTCACCATTGCAACGGAAACAATAAAATACTTAGGAATATATCTATCTAAAGAAACTAAAAACCTATATATAGAAAACTATAAAACACTGGTAAAAGAAATCAAAGAGGACACTAATAGATGGAGAAATATACCATGTTCATGGATTGGAAGAATCAATATAGTGAAAATGAGTATACTACCCAAAGCAATTTATAGATTCAATGCAATCCCTATCAAGCTACCAACGGTATTCTTCACAGAGCTAGAACAAGTAATTTCACCATTTGTATGGAAATACAAAAAACCTCGAATAACCAAAGCTATTTTGAGAAAGAAGAATGGAACTGGAGGAATCAACCTACCTGACTTCAGGCTCTACTACAAAGCCACAGTCATCAAGACAGTATGGTACTGGCACAAAGACAGAAATATAGATCATTGGAACAAAATAGAAAGCCCAGAGATAAATCCACGCATATATGGACACCTTATCTTTGACAAAGGAGGCAAGAATATACAATGGGTTAAAGACAATCTCTTTAACAAGTGGTGCTGGGAAATCTGGTCAACCACTTGTAAAAGGATGAAACTAGAACATTTTCTAACACCATACACAAAAATAAACTCAAAATGGATTAAAGATCTAAATGTAAGACCAGAAACTATAAAACTCCTAGAGGATAACATAGGCAAAACACTCTCCGACATACATCACAGCAGGATCCTCTATGACCCACCTCCCAGAATATTGGAAATAAAAACAAAAATAAACAAATGGGACCTAATTAAACTTAAAAGCTTCTGCACAACAAAGGAAACTCTAAGCAAGGTGAAAAGACAGCCTTCAGAATGGGAGAAATAATAGCAAATGAAGCAACTGACAAACAACTAATCTCAAAAATATACAAGCAACTCCAACAGCTCAATTCCAGAAAAATAAATGACCCAATCAAAAAATGGGCCAAAGAACTAAATAGACAGTTCTCCAAAAAAGACATACAGATGGCTAACAAACACATGAAAAGATGCTCAACATCACTCATTATCAGAGAAATGCAAATCAAAGCCATTATGAGGTACCATTTCACGCCAGTCAGAATGGCTGCGATCCAAAAGTCTACAAATAATAAATGCTGGAGAGGGTGTGGAGAAAAGGGAACCCTCTTACACTGTTGGTGGGAATGCAAACTAGTACAGCCACTATGGAGAACAGTGTGGAGATTCCTTAAAAAACTGGAAATAGAACTGTCTTATGATCCAGCAATCCCACTGCTGGGCATACACACTGAGGAAACCAGAAGGGAAAGAGACACGTGTACCCCAATGTTCATCACAGCACTGTTTATGATAGCCAGTTTGTGGAAGCAACCTAGATGTCCATCAGCAGATGAATGGATAAGAAAGCTGTGGTACATATACACAATGGAGTATTACTCAGCCATTAAAAAGAATACATTAGAATCAGTTCTAATGAGGTGGATGAAACTGGAGTCTATTATACAGAGTGAAGTAAGCCAGAAAGAAAAACACCAATACAGTATACTAACACATATATATGGAATTTAGAAAGATGGTAACAATAACCCTGTATACGAGACAGCAAAAGAGACACTGATGTATAGAACAGTCTTATGGACTCTGGGGGAGAGGGAGAGGGTGGGAAGATTTGGGAGAATGGTATTGAAACATGTATCATGTATGAAACGAGTTGCCAGTCCAGGTTCGATGCACAATACTGGATGCTTGGGGCTGGTGCACTGGGACGACCCAGAGGGATGGTATGGGGAGGGAGGAGGGAGGAGGGTTCAGGATGGGGAACACATGTATACCTGTGGCGGATTCAATTCAATATTTGGCAAACTAATACAATATTGTAAAGTTAAAAAAAATAATAATAATAAAATAAATTAAAAATAAAAAAAAAAGAAGAAGAAGAGGTGTCACATATGATTGTTGTTGGTGAAGGTTTTTGCAGAGTTGAAGAAAGTCCTTTCCTTGATGTGAAGAAACCCACCATGTTAAACCTTTATTGATGGTGGGGGTGGGGGTAGGGGGTTGCTCCACAGACCCAGCAATAAGACTGATTGTGGAATGCAACATAGGAAAGTGTTCAGAACAATTAAAGGCGTTGTCTTTAGGGTCAAAGGGCAGACTTAGAACTTTTGGAGTCAGCAGAAGAAAGCCCACCTAGATTCTCAGACCCATATTGGTCCTGTGGCTTCTTTGACTTAAAGGCTGGGTGAGGAGTTAACCTCCTGGTAATGTCTATTGAAAAGGTAAAAGCTGAGTCACATAGTTAATTCCAATGCTCAAGATCTACAACAATCAGTTCAGTTCAGTTGCTCAATAAAGTCTAACTCTCTGCGATGCCATGGACCACAGCACACCAGGCCTCCCTTCCGATCACCAATTTCCGGAGTTTACTCAAACTCATTTCCATTGAGTTGGTGATATAATCCAACCATCTCATCCTCTGTTGTCCCCTTATCTAATCTTCAATCTTCCCCAACATCAGGGTCTTTTCAAATGAATCAGCTCTTCCTATCAGGTGGCTAAAGTATTGGAGTTTCAACTTCAACATCAGTCCTTCCAATGAACACTCAGGACTGATCTCCTTTAGGATGGACTGGTTGGATCTTCTTGAAGTCCAGTGGACTCTCAAGAGTCTTCTCCAACACAATTCAAAACCATCAACACTTCAGCACTCAGATTTCCTTATAGTCCAACTCTTACATCCGTACATGATTACTGGAAAAACCAAGGCCTTGATTAGACAGAACTTTGTTGGCTAAGTAATGTCTCTGCTTTTTAATATGCTGTCTAGGTTGGTAATAACATTCCTTCCAAGGAGTAAGCATCTTTTAATTTCATGGCTGCAAGAACCACCTGCAGTGATTTTGGAGCCCCAAAAAAATAAAGTCAGCCACTGTTTCCACTGTTTCCCCATCTATTTGCCATGAAGTGATGGGACTGGATGCCATGATCTTCGTTTTCTGAATGTTGAGCTTTAAGCCAACTTTTTCACTCTCTTCTTTCACTTTCATCAAGAGGTTCTTCAGTTCTTCTTCACTTTCTCCATAAGGGTGATGTCATCTGCATATCTGAGGTTATTGATATTTCTCCCAGCAATCTTGATTCCAGCTTGTGCTTCATCCAGCCCAGCATTTCTCATGATGTACCCTGCATATAAGTTAAATAAGCAGGGTGACAATATACAGCCTTGACATACTCCTTTTCCTATTTGGAACAAGTCTGTTGTTCCATGTCCAGTTCTAACTGTTGCTTCCTGACCTGCATTCAGATTTCTCGATAGGCAGGTCATGTGGTCTGGTTCCCATCTCTTTCAGAAGTTTCCACGGTTTATTGTGATCCAAAAGTCAAAGGCTTTGGCATAGTCAATAAAGCAGAAATAGATGTTTTTCTGGAACTCTCTTGCTTTTTCCATGGTCCAGTGGATGTTGGCAATTTGATCTCTGGTTCCTCTGCCTTTTCTAAAAACAGCTTGAACATCTGGAAGTTCACTGTTCACATATTGTTGAAGCCTGGCTTGGAGAATTTTGAGCATTACTTTGCTAGCATGTGAGGTGAGTGCAAGTGTGCAGTATTTAGAACATTCTTTGGCATTGCCTCTCTAAGGGACTGGAATGAATACTGACCTTTTCCAATCCTGTGGGCACTGCTGAGTTTTCCAAATTTGCTGGCATGTTGAGGGCAACACTTGCACAGCGTCATCTTTTAGGATTTGAAACAGCTCAACTGGAATTCCATCACCTCCACTAGTTTTGCTCATAGTGATGCTTCCTAGGGCCAACTTGAGTTCACATTCCAGGATGTCTGGCTCTAGGTGAGTGATAACACTATCATGATGGTTTGGGTCATGAAGATCTTCTTTGTACAGTTCTTCTGTGTATTCTTGCCACCGCTTCTTAATATCTTCTGCTTCTGTTAGGTCCATACCATTTCTGTCCTTTATTGAGCTCATCTTTGTAGGAAATGTTCCCTTGGTATCTCTAATTTTTTTCTTGAAGAGATATCTAGTCTTTCCCATTTTATTGTTTTCTTTTTCTTTTTTTTTTTTTTCGTTGAATGCTGAGGAAGGCTTTGTTATCTCTCTTTGCTATTTTTTAAAATTCTGCATTCCAATGGGTGTATCTTTCCTTTTCTCCTTTGCTTTTCACTTCTCTTCTTTTCACAGTTATTTGTAAGGCCTCTCCAGACAGTCATTTTGCTTTTTTGCATTTCTTATCTATGGGGATGGTCTTGCTCCCTGTCTCCTGTACAATGTCACAAACCTCCATGCATAGTTCATCAGGCACTCTGTCTATCATATCTAGTCCCTTAAATCTATCTCTCAGTTCCACTGTATAATCACTAGTGATTTGATTTAGGTCATACATGAATGGCCTAGTGGTTTTCCCTACTTTCTTCAATTTAAGTCTGAATTTGGCAATAAGGAGTTCATGGTCTGGGTCACAGTCAGCTCCCGGTCTTGTTTTTGCTGACTGTATAGAGCTTCTCCATCTTTGGCTGCAAAGAAGATAATCAATCTGATTTCAGTGTCGACCATCTGGTGATGTCAATGTGTACAGTCTTCTCTTGTGATGTTGGACGAGGGTGTTTGCTATAACCAGTGCTTTCTCCTGCCACAACTCTATTAGCCTTTGCCCTTCTTCATTCTGTACTCCAAACCCAAATTTGCCTGTTACTCCAGGTGTTTCTTGACTTCCTGCTTTTGCATTCCAGTCCCCTATAATGAAAAGGACATCTTTTTTGGTGTTATTTCTAGAAGGTCTTGTAGGTCTTCATAAAACCATTCAACTTCAGCTTCTTCAGCATTACTCATTGGAGCATCACTTGGATTACTGTGGTATTGAATGGTTTGCCTTGAAAACAAACAGAGATCACTCTGTCTTTTTGAGACTGCACCCAAGTACTGCATTTTAGACTCTTTCGTTGACTCTGAGGGCTACTCCATTTCTTCTAAGGGATTCTTGCCCAGAGTAGTAGATATAATGGTCATCTGTGTTAAATTCACTCATTTCAGTCCATTTTAGGTCACTGATTCCTAAAATGTCGATGTTCACTCTTGCCATCTCCTTTTTGACCACTTCCAATTTGTCTTGATTCATGAAGCTAACGTTCCAGGTTCCTATACAATACTGCTCTTTACAGCATCAGACCTTGTTTCCATCACCAGTCAAATCTACAGCTGGGGTTTGTTTTTGCTCTGGCTCCGTCTCTTCATTCTTTCTGGAGTTATTACTTCATTAATCTCCTGTAGCATAGTGGGCACCGACCGACCTGGGGAGTTCATCTTTCAGTGTCCTATCTTTTTGCCTTTTCATACTGTTCATGGGGTTCTTAAGGCAGGAATACTGAAGTGGCTTGCCATTCCCTTCTCCAGTGGACCACATTTTGTCAGAACTCTCCACCAATCTAATCACATGGACCACAGCATTGTTTAACCCAATGAAACTATGAACCATGCCATATAGGGGCACCCTGCTAGATACCTGGGGCCAAACTATAGTGGAGATAATTAAGATAATGGTGACCTCCCTCTAAAGATCCCATGCATGTACTGCTACATTCAGTGTCCCCAACCCTGTAGCAGGGGGGACAATATACTTCCTAGAGCAGGACAATATATCTCAAGGCTGTATATTGTCACCATGCTTATTTAACTTATATGCAGAGTACATCATGAGAAACACTGGGCTGGATGAAGCATGAGCTGGAATCAAGATTGCCGGAAGAAATATCAGTAACCTCAGATATACAGATGACACCACCCTTATGGCAGAAAATGAAGAGGAACTAAAGAGCCTCTTGATGAAAGTGAAAGAGGAAAGTGAAAAAATTGGCTTAAAGCTCAACATTCAGAAAACTAAGATCATGGCATCTGGTCCCATCGCTTCATGGCAAATAGATGGGGAAACAGTGGAAACAGTGGTTGACTTTATTTTTTCGGGCTCCAAAATCACTGCAGGTGGTTCTTGCAGCCATGAAATTAAAGGATGCTTACTCCTTGGAAGGAATATTATGACCAACCTAGACAGCATATTAAAAAGCAGAGACATTACTTAGCCAACAAAGTTCTGTTTAGTCAAGGCTATGGTTTTTCCAGTAGTCATTTATGGATATGAGAGTTGGACTATAAAAAAAAAAGAATAAAAGAAAGAAAGAAAGCTGAGCTCCAAAAAATTGATGGTTTTGAATTGTGGTGTTGGAGAAGACTCTTGAGAATCCCTTGGACTGCGAGGAGATTCAACCAGTCAATCCTAAAGGAGATCAGTCCTGAATGTTCATTGGAAGGACTGATGTTGAAGCTGAAGCTCCAATACTTTAGCCAGCTGATGCGAAGAGCTGACTCATTTGAAAAGACTCTGATGCTGGGAAAGACTGAAGGCAGAAGGATAAGGGGGCGACAGAGGATGAGATGGTTGGATGACACTAACTACTAGACTGACATGTTTGAGTAAACTCCGGGAGTTAGTGATGGACAGAGAGGCCTGGTGTGCTGCAGTCCATGGGGTCGCAAAGAGTTAGACAGGACAGAGCGACCGAACTGAACTGACTGATTCCGTCTGAGCCAGTTGGAACAGTTTCTTAAAAGACTGATTTGGTTCATATGCCTGTTTTCATAACTTATGGCAGATATCTGGAGCTGATTGAGTGAGAAATCTATCTTTTAAGATCATTTCTCTGTCTGTAACTTCAGGATCAATGTCAGTAAACATGTGGAGAGCCTCCAGTAGCCTATACTAGGAATTTACCAGGAGTTTCCTTCTCTCCCGGTTCTATGTCAGCCAACTTAACATAATTTAAAGTCTTAGCACGTGCTCACTTGAGTCCTTCAAGAATACATCCGGCAAAGTGGCTCTGTTATGGGAACTACTTGGGTCCCTGTAGGAAGGAGGGCTATTTCGTGTTCCTTCTTTTCCATTGTTTCACGCTCAAGCCATTAATCTCCAAAAGTAGTAGCTTCCCCAAAACTTGAGTTTTGAGTCAGGATTCAACATCTGTCCCAAGACATACATTACATCTTTACAAGTAAGGTCATACAGTAAAGTTAGTCCTGTAAAGGCTTCTATGTACTTTTCTGGGTTCTCTAGATAGTTTTGACCGCAATTGGTACTGTTTGAATTTCTACCAAGATTGAGGCAACCCCTCCAGGAAGGGTGCCCTAATTCTCAGCCTGTTCAGTTGGGGCCCCAGATACAGGGGCAAAGTAAGAGAACAGGAGGCAGCTGAAGGTTTCACACCCAAATCTGCACCCTTAGGAGATAAGTCTGGCATGTCTCACAGAGAGATAAAGAACAGCACATATAGCACTTCTAAGCATTTCTCCTGTTTTGTAGAGAACTGGTCTACTTGTAAAACAGTAATAATTGAGATCCTTCTATAGGTCGCGTTCCCCGTCTTCCAAAGGATACCATGGCCATTCAGTGTTGCAGAAGAAAATCAGGCATGTCTTTTTAAAATTCTGGGTATCAAACTTGTTCCGATTTTTTAAAATACATTTTAAAGGTGGTTCTGGAACTGCTGGCTCACATTGGTATGAGAAAAAAAAGAGGGGCATCCACAGCCATGGATTTTTTTTCACCAGAAGCGTCCTTCCCTGCTCTAGATGGGGGTGTAGATAGACTCTCCACCGATGCTTTCCTTCCCTGGCCGGACTTCAGTTCAGTTCAGTTCATTTCAGTCACTCAGTTGTGTCTGACTCTCTGGAACCCCATGGACTGCACACACCAGGCCTTCCTGTCCATCACCAACTCCAGGAGTTTACTCAAACTCATTTCTATTGAGTTGGTGATGCCATCCAACCATCTCATCCTCTGTCATCCCCTTCTCCTCCTGCCTTCAATCTTTCCCAGCATCAGGGTCTTTTCAAATAAGTCAGCTCTTTGCATCAGGTGGCCAAAGTATTGGAGTTTCAGCTTCAACATCAGTCCTTCCAATGAACTCTCAGGACTGATCTCCTTTAGGATGGACTGGTTAGATCTCCTTGCAGTTCAAGGGATTTGCAACAGTCTTCAGTTCAAAAGCATCAAATTTTTGCTCAGCTTTCTTTATAGTCCAACTCTCTCATCCATACACGACTACTGGAAAAACGATAGCCTTGATGAGATGGACCTTTGTTGGCAAAGTAATACCTCTGCCTTTCAATATGCTGTCTAGGTTGGTCATAACTTTCCTCCCAAGGAATAAGCATCTTTTAATTTCATGGCTACTGTCAGTATCTGCAGTGATTTTGGAGCCCCCAAAAATAAAGTCAGTCACTGTTTCCACTGTTTCCCCATCTATTTGCCATGAAATGATGGGACTGGATGCCATGATCTTAGTTTTCTGAATGTTGAGCTTTAAGGACTTAGTCTGTCCCTTACCAATGCAGGTGCCTCACTCATCCCTTCCGGTTTTACCACTAAGGTGAGGTGGAGATGCACCAGCGGTAGACCTGATGGCATCCCAGTCTGATTTAGTTTTATACCACCAAGACTTTTGTTTGATTTTCCCTTTTCCTCTGATGTCACCTGGGATGGAGCAGAGTAGCTTTTGGGAATGCCTTTCAAGCTAGGACTACTAGGGGAAGCATCCATCTCATGTGTGCCTGTGCACGTTCCTGACTGCTATATAAATGGTGAGTCATAAAGGGATGAACAATAACCAAGATGTCCCATCTGAGTGTCACCACGCCAGTAAATGTGATAGCAAAAGAGATGGTGGAGGGTTGGCCAGTGAGGAAAATGTGAGTTTTGTCCTAAAGCTACTAGGACCAATCCTTCCAGTTCATTTACACAGATTCCAAAAAAGAAATATCTAAGGAGTTGAGATAAAAGCCACCAGAGAGGCTCCTCTGGTCCACTAAGAGCTAGTGCTACCAAAGGAAGAAGCCCATTGCATTTCCAACCTGACTAGATCCTGCAATTCCCAATTTGTGTCCTCAAAAACCTCATGGTCACCAGCAGTGCTTCTATCCACATAGATAGGAGACACAGCCATGACAAAGACTCACTTTCAGGTCGCTGGCCCCTGAAGAAGGCAGCCAAGACCTCTAGCCTGAGAGACGTTCCTGGAGCTGGAGTTCCACCTTTCTCCCAAATGTGCTCCTGTAACTTTCAGCTCCTAGTAAGTTTAGGCACTTCCATGACTACCAAGCTTGGAGTCTAAGTAAAAGTACATAGTAACAGCATGAATCACAAGTCCATTGAAAGTCTATGATCCAGTAGATTAGGTTAGTAGTTCTAATTCCCCACACAGTTATAAAATGGCCAAAGAGACGAGGGAAAGGTGACCGAGAAAGAAAAGTTCGGTCCACATGCTTTGCCCATTTCTGGCTGCTCCCCTCGCAAGGATGCTGGGTGTCTCTTGGCACTGGCAGGTTGATATAAACCCCCCAACAAAGCTCCCCTTTTTGGGGCTGCCTTCAGTCATTAGGAGGCAGAGCAGGGCTCATCGCTTGCTTTGCGCAGGGCGTGTCATTCATTCACACAAGCACACCATAGAGTTAGTAAAGTAAAGCAGAAAACATGCATACTGAGAAAGCAGAGAGCTCTGAGTGTTCTTAGCTTGTGCTGAAGATCCTGGACAAGCCCCCAAGATGACAGCTTACAGTGAACGGTGTCGGATTCATGATCTCCAAAGAAGATTTAACTTATGCATCAGAGACCAGGCTTGATCACCCAAGAGACTTTGTACAGCAGAGTTTTATTAAAGTGAAAAAGGACAGAGAACGCTTCTGACATAGACATCAGAAGGGGGATGGAGAATGCCCTCCTCTCTAGTGTTAGCAAGGTAGTTATATACTTTTTAACTACTTATTACAATAAATCAAAAGAAGGTCTCAAGGTTGTAAAGATCTTACTAGACCCACTACCATAATTTACATTTTAGGATAACAGGATTAGCCAGAAGGGTTTCAGGAAGGAGAAACTATCCTCAAGCAGGAAACATTGTTGCTATATAATCTTTCAGTTCAGATCAGTTCAGTCGCTCAGTCCTGTCTGACTCTTTGCAACCCCATGAATCACAGCACTCCAGGCCTCCCTGTCCATCACCAACTCCCAGAGTTCACTCAGACTCACTTCCATCAAATCAGTGATGCCATCCAGCCATCTCATCCTCTGTCGTCCCCTTTTCCTCCTGCCCCCAATCCCTCCCAGCATCAGAGTTTTATCCAATGAGTCAACTCTTTGCATGAGGTGGCCAAAGCATCATTCCCTCCAAAGAAATCCCAGGGCTGATCTCCTTCAGAATGGACTGGTTGGATCTCCTTGCAGTCCAAGGGACTCTCAAGAGTCTTCTCCAACACCACAGTTCAAAAGCATCAATTCTTCATCACTCAGCTTTCTTCACAGTCCAACTCTCACATCCATACATGACCACTGGAAAAACCATAGCCTGACTAGACAGACCTTGATTGGCAAAGTAATGTCTCTGCTTTTCAATATGCTATCTAGGTTGGTCATAACTTTCCTTCCAAGGAGTAAGCATCTTTTAATTCCATGGCTGCAATCACGATCTGCAGTGATTTTGGAGCCCCCCCAAATAAAGTCTGACACTGTTTCCACTGTTTCCCCATCTATTTCCCATGAAGTGATGGGACCGGTTGCCATGATCTTCGTTTTCAGAATGTTGAGTTTTAAGCCAACTTTTTCACTCTTCTCTTTCACCTTCAGAAAGAGGCTTTTTAGTTCCTCTTCATTTTCTGCCATAAGGGTGGTGTCATCTGCATATCTGAGGTTATTGATATTTCTCCCAGCAATCTTGATTTCAGCTTGTGCTTCTTCCAGCTCAGGGTTTCTCATGATGTACCGTGCATATAAGTTAAATAAGCAAGGTGACAATATACAGCCTCGATGTACTCCTTTTCCTATTTGGAACCAGTCTGTTGTTCCATGTCCAGTTCTAACTGTTGCTTCCTGACCTGCATACAAATTTCTCAAGAGGCAGGTCAGGTGGTCTGGTATTTCCATCTCTTGAAGACTTCTTCACAGTTTGTTGTGATCCACACAGTCAAAGGCTTTGGCATAGTCAATAAAGCAAAAGTAGATGCTTTTCTGGAACACTCTTGCTTTTTCGATGATCCAGCAGGTGTTGGCAATTTGATCTCTGGTTCCTCTGCCTTTTGTAAAACCAGCTTGTACATCTGGAAGTTCATGGTTCATGTATTGCTGAAGCCTGGCTTGGAGAATTTTGAGCATTACTTTACTAGCGTGTGAGATGAGTGCAATTGTGCGGTAGTTTGAGCATTCTTTGGCATTGGCTTTCTTTGGGACTGAAATGAAAACTGCCCTTTTCCAGTCCTGTGGGCACTGCTGAGTTTTCCAAATTTGCTGGCATATAGAGTGCAGCACTTTTACAGCATCATCTTTCAGTATTTGAAATAGCTCCACTGGAATTTCATCACCTCCACCTGCTTTTTTCACAGTGATGCTTTCTAAGGCCCACTTGACTTCACATTCTAGGATGTCTGGCTCTAGGTGAGTGCTCACATCATCGTGATTATCTGGGTCATGAAGATCTTTTTTTATACAGTTCTTCTTTGTATTCTTGCCACCTCTTCTTAATATTTTCTGCTTCTGTTAGGTCCATACCATTTCTGTCCTTTATCAAGCCCATCTTTGCATGAAGTGTTCCCTTGGTATCTCTAATTTTCTTGAAGAGATCTCTAGTCTTTCCCATTCTGTTGTTTTCCTCTGTTTCTTTGCATTGATCACTGAGGAAGGCTTTCTTATCTCTTCTTGCTATTCTTTGGAACTCTGTATTCAGATGCTCATATCTTTCCTTTCTCCTTTGCTTTTCGCTTCTCTTCTTTTTATAGCTATTTGTAAGGCCTCCCCAGACAGCCATTTTGCTTTTTTGCATTTCTTTTCCATGGGGTGGTCTTGATCCCTGTCTTTTGTACAATGTCACGAACCTCAGTCCATAGTTCTTCAGGCACTCTATCAGAACTAGTCCCTTAAATCTATTTCTCACTTTCACTGTATAATAATAAAGGATTTTATATAATCCTTAGTACAGAGTTTAAACTGTGTTGTTTGCTGTGTAATCATCAGTTCCATGCTTAAAGAAATAAACGTTTTTTATGTGACTAAGACTAGGGAATGTAGAGGAAAAAAAGATGTTTGGTCTTTCCTCCTCCTTGAGAATGCCCGACCCCTATCTCTGCTCCGAGAGCCCCAGACCCCTTTCTCATCCTTGGGGACCCTGGACTTCTCATCAAACTGCCTAGGAATTTACTCTCAGTAATCTCATGAATACATTACACCACATGTATCCTACAAGCATGGTGAAATTCATTCAAGTAGAAGTCAGAAAACTCCAGGCTATGTCAGATTTTTGTTTTCCATTGATTTGTTTTTCCTATAACGTCTTTTCTCCACAACAGAATTGATCCTTAAATAAAAAGGCAACTACTTGGGGGAAAATTTTTAAATAAAATAACATTATCAAGAGATTACTTACCTTTAACACTGTATCATATGTCCTGATGAGATTATATTACTTTTATCAGAAGTATCTTTTCCATATTCAAATACACTTCAATGTCGGTTTGCTGGCCTTGTGTGATACCTTTGTGGTAGTAGGGAATATAATTAGAGGACATAGCAATAGGAAATCACTAATGGGAGTCTTTGCAATTGTCAGTTTTTTACTTTTCACATGAGGATGGGTTTGCTAATTGGATTAAATCTGTCTCTAACTGTAATCTCAGCAAGCATCAGTTAAAGGAAGAACTGCCATGTCACACCCGCCTTGTGTGCTAGGAGGTGAAACACAGCAGTTAAGAAGAATCATTTAAGGCACAGTCTATGTGCATAATTAACTAAGCCTATTTCCTTGATTAAAAATCTGTTTATCAAGGCTAGTTGTTCAACTGAATCTACAGAGATATCTGAAGTAACTACTTATAGTATTTGAACTAGAGGTGGATTAAGGTGTCACTAAATGTTTTAGTTAGTAGGTGACACAGTTGCTGCTGACTTTACAGGCTTTAAAAGGAGTATAAATACTGAGTTTTAGTCAAAATGGATAGTGAAGTGAAGTTGCTCAGTCGTGTCTCACTCTTTGCGACCCCGTGGATTGTAGCCCACCAGGCTCCTCTGTCCATGGGATTCTCCAGGCAAGAATACTGGAGTTGGTTGTCATTTCCTTCTCCAGGGGATCTTCCCAACCCAGGGATCGAACCCAGGTCTCCTGCACTGCAGGCAGATGCTTTATCCTCTGAGCCACCAAGGAAGCAAAATGGATAGTAGATAGTTATAATTGCATTTAGAATATTTTAAGTGATGAATTACATAGGGGATACAAGGAAATACAGAGGTGTATCTGCTGGGGATGGAATCTCTTTGTGAGCTAATTTGTGTCTATGAATAATTAAATGATATTTACTGTAGTAGACAGTTATTTACCAATATCAATGCACTTCTGTATTAAAAAGAAAAGAAAAGAAAAAAACTTCCAGACTATAACCCAGGGTCCTTGCATATATGTGGGGCAAAGTGAGGAATTTTTAGCCAGTGAAAATTGAATAGAGGTTGGCCCTAACTTCACTCAGTAACTCAAGGGACATTTTAAGGGCTTATATGATATTGATTATATGTGGAATCCAAAAAAAAAAAAATGTGGTATAAATGAGCCTACTTACAGGATAGAAATAGAGTCACAGATGTAGAAGAAAAACTTATGATTACCAAGCAGGAAGTGAGGGAGGGGAGGTTGACATCTACACACTACTGTATACAAAATAGATAACTAATAAGAACTACGCAGCACAAGGAAACTCTACTCAATACTCTGCAGTGACCTATATGGGAACAGAACCTAAGAAAGACGGGATATATGTTTATGTACAACTGACTCACTTTGCAGTACAGAACAAACTAACAAACACTGTGACTCAACTACACTTCAATAAAAAGTAATTTAAAAAAACTGAATTCCAAATGATTGCATGGGAGAGAGACACTTTCCCACCTCCACAGGCAACCCACATTATGGTATGTGTGCAGTGAGAAATAAACTTAGGTTATATATCAGATTTAGTACTCTAAGACCTAGGAAGTAGGAATTCTGCAAAAGTATGTGTTAGTAGTGAATATTATTACAGTCCTGAAATTTCCTCAGCAATGCAAGAGGTACCGGGATGGTCAAAAAATTTCTTCCATTTCTTAATAAAAATAAAAGACACACCTTCCACTTTCACCAATAACTTTATTGAACAACATATTGTTTTGTCCCACTACCTTCTGCCATTTTTCAGGCAATTTCATAATTCCATCTTCCCAAAACTTCATCTTTTTTTTAGCAAAGAACTGTTCCATGTGCCTTTACAGACTTCCAGGGAATTGACAGCAGTAAAGAATTCACCTGCAATGCAAGAGGCTGCCTGCAATGTAGGAAACGTGAGTCCAGAGGATCCCTAGAAGGGAATCCCCTGGAGTGGATGGCAATCCACTCCAGTATTCTTGCCTGGGAAGTGCCATGGGCAGAGGAGCCTGGTAGGCTACAGCCCATGGGGTCCCAAGAGTCAGACACGACTTAGTTACAAAACCACCATGAATGGAATTTTCTGAAGACCAAAATAAATGGAAATCCAAAGGTACAATGTCTGGTGAATACAACAGATGAATCAGAACTCCCCAGCCAAGCTGTAACAGTTTTTGTCTGGTCATCAAAGAAACATGCACTCTCGTGCTATCCTGGTAGAAGATTATGCATTTTCTGTTGACAAATTTCAGATGCTTTTGGTTGAGTGCTGCTTTCAGTTGGTCTAACTGGGAGAAGCACTTTTTGGAATTAATCGTTTGGTTTTCCAGAAGGCGCTCATAATAGGGGATCCCTTTCCAATCCTACCATACACACAAAATCACATTCTTTGGATGAAGACTAGTCTTTGGTATGGTTTTAGTGGTGGTTCATTTCAGTTTCCCCACAATCTTGTCCATTCTACATTATTGTACAGTATTGACTTTTCACTGCCCGTCACAATTTGTTTTAAAAATGCAAGGTTTTTATTACTTTTAAGTAGAGAATCTGGCTTCCCAGGTGGCATTAGAGGTAAAGAATTTGCCTGCCAATGCAGGAGATACAAGAAATCCTGGGTTCAATCCTTGGAGTCACAGAGATTACCTGGGGTAGAAAATGGGGCCCCAACCAGTATTCTTGCCTAGAAAATTCCATGGGCAGAGGAGCCTGGTGGGCTATAGTCCATGGGGCTGCAAAAAGTCAGACATGACTGAGTGACTGAGCATACACACACAAACAGAGAATCACATGCAGAAATACAGTCAAGAAGGTTTTTTTTTTTTGCCTTAGTGGAACACAAACATCAAACCAATTAACATAGCCAAGCTGTTGCAAATGATTTTCAGAACTTGATATGGATATTTTTAGCATATTCTCTGTCTCCCACCTGGTATAATGTTCACTGTTCTCAATTAATCTTTTGATTTGATTGCTATCAACTTCAACTGGTCTATCTGACCATAGAGCATTGTCCAGCAAGAAATCTCCAGCACGAAACTACACAAACCACTTTTGACATGTTTGATCAGTCACAGCACCTTTTCCATTCATTGCACAATTTTGTGTGTGTGTGTTTTAGTTGTCCTTTTACCATTCTTTAAATAATAAAGCATCATATGCCAAAAATGTTGCTTTTTTCTTCCATCTTCAATGTTAAAATGGTTACAGAAAAATTCATCAATTTTGATTTTTTTTAAATGCACGCTGATATGACAGCTGTCACAATACAATCTAAAAACTGTTTTGAATGAAGTTAAAGACAACTACAATAAACTGTGGAAAATTCTTCAAGAGATGGGAATACCAGACCATCTGGTCTGCCTCTTGAGAAATTTGTATGCAGATCAGGAAGCAACAGTTAGAACTGGACATGGAACAACAGACTGGTTCCAAATAGGAAAAGGAGTACATCAAGGCTGTATATTGTCACCCTGTTTATTTAACTTATATGCAGAGTACATCATGAGAAACGCTGGACTGGAAGAAACACAAGCTGGAATCAAGATTGCTGGGAGAAATATCAATAACCTCAGATACGCCGATGACACCACCCTTATGGCAGAAAGTGAAGAGGAACTCAAAAGCCTCTTGATGAAAGTGAAAGTGGATAGTGAAAAAGTTGGCTTAAAGCTCAACATTCAGAAAACGAAGATCATGGCATCCGGTCCCACCACTTCATGGGAAATAGATGGGGAAACAGTGTCAGACTTTATTTTTCTGGGCTCCAAAATCACTGCAGATGGTGACTGCAGCCATGAAATTAAAAGATGCTTACTCCTTGGAAGGAAAGTTATGACCAACCTAGATAGCATATTCAAAAGCAGAGACATTACTTTGCCAACAAAGGTTCGTCTAGTCAAGGTTATGGTTTTTCCTGTGGTCATGTATGGACATGAGAGTTGGACTGTGAAGAAGGCTGAGCCCCGAAGAATTGATGCTTTTGAACTGTGGTGTTGGAGAAGACTCTTGAGAGTCCCTTGGACTGCAAGGAGATCCAACCAGTCCATTCTGAAGGAGATCAGCCCTGGGATTTCTTTGGAAGGAATGATGCTAAAGCTGAAACTCCAATACTTTGGCCACCTCATGCAAAGAGTTGACTCATTAGAAAAGACTCTGATGCTGGGAGGGATTGGGGGCAGGAGGAGAAGGGGACAACAGAGGATGAGATGGCTGGATGGCATCACTGACTCGATGGACATGAGTCTGAGTGAACTCTGGGAGTTGGTGATGGACAGGGAGGCCTGGCGTGCTGCGATTCATGGGGTCGCAAACAGTCGGACAGGACTGAGCGACTGATCTGATCTGATCTGATCTGAAAGACAACTAACTGCTACTAGAACCATCTCATGCAAGAAAACAAATGAACTTGTTGGCCAAGCCAATACTAATATCAGTAGTTTCTTTTTCTCTCCAGTTTGTGGAGAACTGTGAGAATTCCTATACAGAATAAAAATTCTTTTTAAATCTACAATGTTCCTCCCTGAATTGTTGCCAGCTGTAAAAGAGTACTCAAGGTAAATGTGGAATAACTCAGCTGGATAATTCTGGGCCCTGGACATAGCTGAGTAATTTATAAAAGTCATTAGTGACATTATAAGTGAAGTAAGTGAAGTCGCTCAGTCACGTCCGACTCTTTGCAACCCCATGGACAGTAGCCTGCACCAGGCTCCTCCATCCATGGGATTTTCTAGACAAGAGTACTGGAGTGGGCTGCCATTTCCTTTTCCAGGGAATCTTCCTGACCCAGGGATCGAACCCAGGTCTCCCTCATTGTAGACAGACGCTTTACCGTCTGAGCCACCAGGGACTGACATTATAGTCCCTGCCTTATTTCACTCCAGGGCAGCTTGCCAGTGTTTATGCTCAGGTTCAATAAACTACAACATCAGCAGCATGTATGAACTCAAGAAGTGACTTACACTTCTTCCCCATGTATTTTTTATTTCACCCACTGCATGCTTTACTCTAGTATATCTCCTAGCATCCAAATAAGAAGCTCAAGTTTACTGCTACTATGAGCTTTTAGGGATGTTAGAAAACACACGTTATCATACACTTAGTCAAGTCAATATACCAACCCTGTGGTCTCTACCCAGCTGATGTTTCAAGCAATATGCCATTGGATAGCATGGTTTCCTTATTAAAGGGTGACTTGTATGCTACAATCAAATATCTATTAAAATACATGATTTTTTTTACTGTAGATTCTTTTTTTATCTAAACTTATGTTAAGGGGTATGCGAATATAGCAATTTATGGCTATTAAACTCACAATCTTTGTGATCCATTGTTAGTTATACTGCTTAGGGTAAAGTATTTAGAAAAGGATTATTATACAAACTGAATTAGATGAAGGCATTGAGAAAGAAATAGTAGGGCATTTGTCAAAGTCATATTAGAATGAGTATCATTTTAAAGAATGGCTTTTTGTAATCTTTCTATTTCTATATCCTCTCCAAAGGAAAGAAGTAAAAGCAGCACCAGCATGATGTTCAGGCCTTTTACTTATTAGGATACTGTAGAAGAATTTTAAATATTTCTTACCTTTAAATCTTGCATTACCAGAAAATAACTGAAGCAATGAGATTTTGTTTCAGACATTTAGTCTTGTGAGCTCAAGATTCTTTTTTTTTTTTTTATCTCAGCTAAGTACTGCTGAGATTAAAAAAAAAAAAAAAAAACAAAAAATGAACTAACCCTCGCATAGAAAAGCATATCTTACCTTGACATATGCATGTTCATAAGAAATTAGATGAGGACCTCATGAAACAATGATATGAGAAGTAAAGATCATTCTAAAACAAGGTATCATTTTAATAAAATTTAGAAGACTGATGGAAATATAAATATACCTTTAAATTGGCAATAAAAGTAAACAGAAAAATGAAACAAATGAGATATATAAAGTAGACATTTAAGCTTTAAAAACTTTATTCATTTAGAAATACTGTGAAAGTTTACCTATTCTTATTTACTGTCCATAGCAAACTAATTTGCTAAGATTTTATTTTAGATGTTTTATGCAGATATAAGTTATTTCCAATACACTCAATAAATACCTTTGTACAGAGAAAATAACTTTTGTTTATATGCAGAATGAAGAAAGAAGTGAATTCTGTTTTAGATAACTGATTTTCACTTTTCAAAAGGATGTCTGTGGTATGTTTTGATGACTGACTTTTGATTCCAATTTTTCCCAGAAGATATAAATATCCATAAAGCCCTGAACTAATGCCCTTAAATAAGTCAGCTATTGCAGATTTTTTATCCTAAGACCATGACTTGTAATTTGGACAGTTCTGTGCATGCATTAATTTTACAGCGACCTGCCAATCTATTTTCGGAGAAGGCAATGGCACCCCACACCAGTACTCTTGCCTGAAGAATCCCATGGACAGAGGAGCCTGGTAGGCTGCAGTCCATGGGGTCGAGAAGAGTCGGACACGACTCAGCGACTTCACTTTCGCTTTTCACTTTCATGCATTGGAGAAGGAAATGGCAACCCACTCCAGTGTTCTTGCCTGGAGAATCCCAAGGACGGGGGAGCCTGATGGGCTGCCGTCTATGGGGTCGTACAGAGTCGGACACGACTGAAGCGACTTAGCAGCAGCAGCAGCCAATCTATTTTACTACAATTTTTATCTTTGCTCTTTTACTTTCTGCTGTCCCTAGTAGTTTGTTTAATTTTATAGTTCCTTAAATATTTTAATTTTAAAAACTAGGTCCTAAAGTTTCATATTGTGATGAACAGAGATTATAAATATACACTTCTAAATGTCATACTACTACTACTAAGTCACTTCAGTCGTGTCCGACTCTGTGCAACCCCATAGACAGAAGCCCACCAGGCTCCCCCATCCCTGGGACTCTCCAGGCAAGAATACTAGAGTGGCTTGCCATTTCCTTCTCCAAGGCATGAAAGTGAAAAGTGAAAGTGAAGTCACTCAATTATGTCCAACTCTTAGCGACCCCATGGACTGCAGCCTACCAGGCTCCTGTGTCCATGGGATTTTCCAGGCGAGAGTACTGGAGTGGGGTGCTATTGCCTTCATAGTTTCAACTAAATTAGCAGAAAATGCCTTTTATATGTCTATTATTTAATTTAGAAATATACTGAAAACACATGAACTATTTAAATTGTATTATGTTAAACAGCAAATCAATACAGATATATTTTCAATTATCTAACACAATTTATTGAATGAGAGAATACTTGGTGCTATAGGCATGAAGGTTAAAGGGGGTTTGGAAGTGGGCCTTCAGAACCATTTATCGTAAATGCTCAAACTAATAACAAACAGCCACCCTATCATAAACAAATTTAGTTGCATTTTAATGTACATATCTTGGTCCTTGATCTTACAGTGTAGGTACTATATAACAGTAATTGGGAATTATAAAAATAAAATAATTTCCTTAAACCTAAGAAATATGTTTACTGTGATAGAGATGCATAAAGGAATGAAACATATTCATTGGGTACAAGAAATCAGTAAAATTCAGAGAGATATTTGTCAAAAGAACATTTCTAGAGAATAAAAGGTACAGCAGTTCTACAACTTTGTACTTCAAGCTTATACTAAAAATGCATAACTGTAAAGTCGAGCATGGCTTAGTGACTGAATAACAATAAACCAACTAGACTAACAGGTACCTGTAAAACAATATATCTCAAACTTAAAAGTATACATAGAATATTCTCCAGGACAGATGATGTGTTAGGACATAAAGCAAGATTCAATAAATTTAAAAGGAACAAAATTATGCACACTATGTTCTCTGAAAACAATGCAGTAAAATTATAAATTAATTACCAAAAGAACTTTAGGAAACTTCAAATATGTAGAAATTAAACACTACATATTTAAATAACTGACTGATCAAGAAGAAGTCACAAGGGATATTATAAAATGATTTGAAATGGATGAAAAGATACAATAAACTTACAGAATTTAGCTAAAGCAGTAGAGGGAAATGTATAAATATCTACAATAATTTTGAAAAGTATCATACCAATAACCTAACTTCCACATTGAGAAACTGAAAAATAAGAGCAACTAAATCCAAAGCAAATAGAAAAATGGAAATAATGAGTACTTGAATGTAAATGAATGAATTATATAATAGAAGGAAAAACTAATTAGAGAAAAACTAAAGAACCCCAAAATTAGCTCTGTGAAAATATGTGTGAATGGACAAATTTTAGGTAGACTGGCCAACAGGAAAAGAAAAATTAAAAAAAAAAACTCGTTATTAACATAAGAAATGAAATGATGGATCATTGCCACTGATCTTCCAGCAATAAAATAAGAATAGGAGGGAATGCTACAAGCAGTTGAATGCCAACAATTTAGAAAATTCAGATTGAATAGAAAATTCCTGGTAATACATAAAGTACAGGGAAAAAATACCCTCAAATGCAGATGCCTTTACTGGTGAATTCTATCAAACATAAAATAACTCACACTAAACCTTTACAAATTCTAACAACAGAAGAGGAAGAAACATTTCACAGCTTATTTCATGAGGTAAGTATTACCTTAATACCAAAATTGGACATATTTTATGTTTTCCTAATAAACACTATATTCTATATAATTTTACCATGTTCAATAATCAACTAGAAAATTTGCTTCATATTAAAAACAGTAAAAACAGCATGTCATTCCTAGATCATAAAAGGGTTGAATCTCTTTTTTTTTCCCTTACCAAATTGTACTTTGTAAATGCTAAAATTTAATTACTTTAACCAGACAATAATCTAGAATTTAGGAAACAGTATTTAGAAACCTTAGATATAAAGCTTTTTCATCTCAGTCTCAATGAAATTTTACACATTTTCTAATTTATGCTAGATAAGGGATAGAAAGGCAAAGGAATTTATTCATTCAAAGAGTAAGCTCAATAAATATTTCTATACCATGCTTCTCAGACTTAAAAATAATTACCTATAAGAAATGCATTTGTATTATAGGACAGGAAAACTTGGAAAATATGAATTTATGGATTATCAGCTATATGTCATACAAGACATTACTGATACAGACATAAATAAATTAGAATTTTAATCTCCAGAGAACTTCAAGACTTTTTGTCATAATAAAGATTGTTGCATTTAAGGAACAAAAACTTCACAAAACTTAATTTTTTAATAGTGTTAAATTACAGATATACTTGTAAATACATAATTGACTCAACATAGCAATAATTTAGAAATACATATTCTGTAGCAGTATAAAATAGAGTATGAATGAACACCCAGTGTTCAGCATTGAGATCAGACCTGTTTATACAAGTAGTTTTACCATTTTCATTGTATTAACCTGACATTAACCTGATCCTAATCAGTCATTTCATCAAAGGGTCACTTATTTATAGGTTGGGGAAAAGTGTTGATTAAATATATAGCCAATTATTATCCAATTAATTCTGTTTGTTGATGCTGCCTTTTAAATACTATTAAATACTCTAGATAAAAATATCTAATTATTTACAAGGATTATCCTGAAGATGGACTTTCCCCGTGGCTCAGTCAGAAAAGAATCTGCCTGCAGTGCAGGAGAAACGGGAAACACAGGTTTGATACCTGTGTGGGGAAGATCCCCTGGTGAAGGGAATGATAACCCACTTCAGTATTTTTGCCTGAAGAATCCCCTCCTGGACAGAGGAGTCTGGCGGGCTATAGTCCATGGGATTGCAAAGAGTTGGACATGACTGACGCAATTCGGCACGCAGCATTCTCAAGGTAATATAAAGGTTCTCTGTTGCAATAAATGATATTCCTGTGTAAGAAAAATCTAGATTCACTCTCCTATTGGAGGGAGAGTTCAGAGAGGAAGACAAAATTTTAGAGTATGGTTTTAGCAGTGATCTCTGTCAGTATCAATTTCTGTTCCAGTGAACATCGACATCTTGCTTTAAAGAGGGACCTAGTCTAAAACTGGTGAATAGAGATAAAATCTGGTACCTCAGGACTAAGAATTTATCAGTACACGGGAAATTAACTGTCATCAACTGAGTTAGTGTTCAGAACAGAAATATAATTATAGTTGAAAACAGGAAAGTGAACCACTAACTAGGGTAGACTAATAGTTATTTGGAACTGGCTATCCACCGTGGAAGTTAAGGAATCTCTGCTTCAAAATGTGGTATGAACTGATAAGTTGAAATTGAGTACTGGGTTTATAGCCATAACTTAATTTCAGATTCAAGCCAAATGTAATGCTGATTAAAGTAAAAAAACAACAACAAAAAACTATCAGTTTGTTTTCTGTTGTTTAGTCGCTAAGTTGTGTCCAAGTCTTTGTGACTCCATGGACTGTAGATTGCCAGGCTCTTCTGTCCATAGGACTTCCCAGGCAAGTATACTGGAGTGGGTAGCCACTTCCTTCCACAGAGGAACTTCAGATTCAGGAATCAAACAGGCCACTCCTGTTTGGCAGGCAGATTCTTTATCACTGAGCAACCAAGTGAAGTGAAGTGATGTGAAGTGAAAGTCACTCAGTCGTGTCCAACTCTTTGCAACCCCAGGGACTATATAGTCCTTCAGTCCAGAATACTGGAGTGAGTAGCCTTTCCCTTCTCCAGGGCATCTTCCCAACCCAGGGACAGAACCCAGGTCTCCTGCATTGCAGGCAGATTCTTTACCAGCTGAACCACCAGGCAAGCCCAAGAATACTGGAGTGGGTAGCCTATCCCTTCTCCAGCGGATTTTTCCAACCCAGGAATCAACCAGGGTCTCCTGCATTGCAGGCGATAGCTTTACCAACTGAGCTGTCAGGCAACCATGAAACCCCTAAATTTACTAATTTAGAGTTTTATAATTTTAAACCGTGGTAGTTTTGTTAGAAACTTAGTTTCTAGGATCAGTGCGTATATATACATATATATATATATATATATATATATATATATACACACACACACATACATACACACACACATGCATGTTTGTGTACATATGGGTGTACACACACAAATAGTATATTTACAACAGTCCTTTGAGTTAAATATCTTTTTTCTTTTTTATAAATGAAAAAACATGAGGTTCACAATTTTAAGTAAATTTAAATGTTACAAGAATAATAAATAATACTCTCATTTTATAATACCTTCACTCTGGGATAATGTACTCATTTGTCTGAAGCTCAGAATAAATCTATTGTATCGATACAATTAAGTTGTTATGTCTAGACACTTTTCAGTATTTTCTTCCTATCCTATTATAAGTTTCTACCTGACAGTGTGTATGATTCAGGTAACTTTTGTATCTCCAACTAATTAAATTATTTAATAGACATTTAAAATTAGCTACTTGTTTAAGTGAACTTTGTCCATATGTAGAAATACAATGTATCTTTCTTTATTCAATAAATACACTGTCCAGTGGCATTACATGCTTTGACAAACATTTTCAGAAAGCTCTAGGTATCAATTTGTTTTCATTCCAATCCTTAGTTCCTTTTTTCCAGATCTTGCAAGTAGCCTGGAAAACTAGGCAATTTGTAATACTTAATCTTGATAGCTTCAATAACAATATGGACATTTTACTTATTTAATTGCTTATTGAACTCTGGATATTTATTTAAAATTATTCAATTGATATACTCCTTGAGAGATTAACTCTCCCTTGACATGCATTATCTGAAAAATTCTCAGAAAGAGATTTTACAGAAAAAGCAGAAGTAAATCCTGATCTGGCTTCCTCCTCTTATCATATCTCTGAGACTACTCATGCAAACACTTCCACAAAAAATTAGAGGATAATGAAATTACCTCTGAGAACAAATGTGGCAGATTATACTCTTCCAGGAATTATTTTTGAATTACTTTCTTTGAACTTTTATATATGGGCTATAAACACTGGAAGGTTTCTTTTCTATCTTCAGTTCAGTTCAGTTCAGTCACTCAGTCATGTCTGACTCTTTGAGACCCCATGAACCTCAGCACGCCAGGCCTCCCTGTCCATCACCAACTCCCAGAGTTCACTCAGACTCACGTCCATTGAGTCGGTGATGCCATCCTCTGTCGTCCCCTTCTCCTTCTGCCTTCAATCTTTCCCAGCAACAGGGTCTTTTCAAATGAGTCAGCTCTTCGCATCAGTGGCCAAAGTATTGGAGTTTCAGCTTCAACATCGGTCCTTCCAATGAACACTCAAGACTGATCTCCTTTAGGATAGACTGGTTGGATCTCCTTGCAGTCCAAGGGACTCTCAAGAGTCTTCTCCAACATCACAATTCAAAAGCATCAATTCTTTGGTGCTCAGCTTTCTTTATAGTCCAACTCTCACATCCATACACGACTTCTGGAAAAACCATAGCCTTGACTAAAAGGACCTTTGTGGGCAAAGTAATATCTCTGCTTTGGAATATGCTGTCTAGGTTGGTCATAACTTTCCTTCCAAGGAATAAGTATCTTTTAATTTCATGGCTGCAATCACCATCTGCAGAGATTTTGGAGCCCCCAAAAATAAAGTCAGACACTCTTTCCACTGTTTCCCCATCTATTTCCCATGAAGTGATGGGACCAGATGCCATGACCTTCATTTTCTGAATGTTGAGCCTTAAGCCAACTTTTTCACTGTCCTCTTTCACTTTCATCAAGAGGCTCTTTAGTTCCTCTTCACTTTCTGCCATAAGGGTGGTGTCATCTGCATATCTGAAGTTATTGATATTCCTCCCAGCAATCTTGATTCCAGCTTGTGCTTCTTCCAGCCCAGCATTTCTCATGATGTATTCTGCATATAAGTTAAATAAGCAGGGTGACAATATACAGCTTTGATGAAATCCTTTTCCTATTTGGAACCAGTCTGTTGTTCCATGTCCAGTTCTAACTGTTGCTTCCTGACCTGCAAACCGGTTTCTCAATAGGCAGGTCAGGTGGTTTGGTATTCCCATCTCTATCAGAATTTTCCACAGTTTATTGTGATCCACACAGTCAAAGGCTTTGGCATAGTCATTAAAGCAGAAATAGATGTTTTTCTGGAACTCTCTTGCTATTTCCATGATCCAGAGGATGTTGGCAATTTGATCTCTGGTTCCTCTGCCTTTTCTAAAACTAGCTTGAACATCTTGAAGTTCACGGTTCACATATTGCTGAAGCCTGTTTGAACTTTTATATATGGGCTATAAACACTGGATGGTTTCTTTTCTATCTTATCCTGATACAAAATTTACTCCTTATACGTGACTATTGTTATGTGATATGCATTTACATCATATTTTCTACATAACTATTTCTGACACAAGTTTATAAAGATTAGCTAATTTTTAGTTATCTGTATCAGTGAAATTTACCAATGACGTGAATAAACCTGAGTGGAAAATAGTCAAGACCTATGCTAGTTACAAGGATTAATTATACCTGCCCAAGAGCAGGTGCAAAAGGTTTGCCTTTTTAATTTTCTGTGTGTGTTTAACTCAAACTTAACCTAATATACATCTTTACCCTCCAGCTGGCTAGCATAAGCTACCTCAAGACATGCTTAATGGCTAAAGAGGTAGGCAGCCAAGTCTCTTCAATACAGGAATATAGTTGTGTCAAAATAAATAAATAAATAAATAAACCTGATAACAGAAAGTAGGGGATCAAACAGAATCTGCCATTTCTTTTCCATCTCTGTTTCTGCTTATTAACCTTATTCTTAATACAGTTTCTCTTTTCCAGATGATGAGAAATATGATCACTGATACTTCCTGGGATGAGCAATTCACAATTTCACTAGAAGATCCTATTAACACAGAGATGTTATACCTGAAGAAGAGGACACATACTAAGAAGTCAAAATAATAAATCCTCAATAGCTAGGGGTACTGACAGCACCATGTCAATTATAATTGTATTTTGTGTACATATTCTTAATCATCACTAGACTTCTGCTATTAATATATTAATAACAAAAAACCATTTCTACAATTATATGTAATATATATTAATGGCTTAATAATCATTTTTACAAATATATACAATTTAAATAAATTTTATAAATATACATATATTTGTAAAAATGTTCCTGTTTTTGTTAGACTAGCAGAAGCATAGTGGCAATTAAGAGGTTTTTTTGTTATTAATTTCTTTAACAGTCACTTCAGCAATAATAGGATTTTCATCTGGTGTTCAGTTTCTATATAATCTGAGATGTATTTTTAGGTAATTCAACATCTCATTAATGTGCAATATGCTTGCTAATGAAAGAAACAAAATATGGTTTCTAAATATATCTAATTTATTAAAATGTATTTAAGCTTTTTTATCATAAGACAATTCAGTTGCTTCTTTATTAGCTAGAGCCTTTAGCATGTATTTATCACATGTAGCACTACAGAGGGCCAACCTTAAGTAAAAGTTTGATAGTTCACTTAAAAGAAAAATTTTAGTGTCTATTATCCCAAAATCCTTTAACTTATTCTTTAAGCTTTGAATTCCTCTAACATTCCTCTAACATTTCTTCATTGTTAAAGAAGCTGTTTAAAATTAAAATAATGCCTAAAGATATAACACATAAATATAAAAGTATTCAGAGTAATACTTTAATAAAAGAGGAATAAAAGCATAAATGTGTTGGGTTCCAAGGTAAGCCACCCCAACATGTGCCTCAGTAGCCATACTGATTATTTTGAGTTGAATTTACTTAAGAATGGAGAGTGTAAAAAGGATGTATGACCCTCCTCTCTGTCCCGTGAAAGTAGAAAATAAATCTCTCACGTGAAAAGTGCACTCCTAGCATACGGAGGTAAAAGGACACCCTTATTGTCAGAGATAGGGAATTTGAACAGAAAAGCCTGTATAAACAAACCTTATTACTTCTTTAATACCCAAAAAGTATAAACTGCAATACATATTTTCCCTCTGAAAAGTCATTTGTGCCTTTTTGGTTATATATAATAACAATTCCAGACTTTTTGATCTATCCAACTAAGTCTTGAGAAATCTTATCCCTTCATAATTTCATATGCTGTCCCAGCAATCTTGCTACACGCCAGATACAGTGATTCATTGTCCATTCCCGAGGAGCATGAAAAAATTTTCAAGGGCTTTTTCATATTTTATTTTCTAGATCTGGTGTACTGTAGACAAGCGGAATGGGCTACTTGAGTGTTAGTTGCTCAGTAATGTCTGACTCTTTTGCAACCCCATGGACCACAGCCCACCAGGCTCCTCTGTCCATGGAATTCTCCAGGCAAGAATACTGGAGTGGATTGCCATTCCCTTCCCCAGTGGGCTGCTTACTAGTCAGCAAATAGTATGTCAAAGAGCAGCAAACAGTTAAGTACTTTGAATGTAAGTCACTTTACTAGGCTCAGCTGATATTTGTTTGTTTTGCTTTCCCTTTAGCAAAGCTTTCTTAATGAAATGCTTTGATCTATCTCCTGTAGACTAGCAGGTTGAGTAATAGCACATTTTGTCTCCCCTTCTATTTCACCCCCATTAAACACATTCACATATACTATCACACAGACACCAGTTTTTGTACAGCTGTAAATTCCTGCTTCTTCAAGTCTTGGCTCCAGGGTAATCCTATCAGGTGGAATTTGCTGGCCACCAAATTAAAATAAATAGCCAGACTGTATTTTCTATCAAAACATCTTATTTAATTTCTATATGACAATAATCACGACTAGCGATTTTATATTAGTTGCTTACTTGGTTTTTGTTGGTCTCCCCCACAACTGTGAGTTTAAATAATGGCCAATGCAACTTTTGTGCACTATGTCCACTGTCTGGAATATAGTACTCAGTGTCTAAGTTAAAAAAGCATACACACATACTGATATTCAGTTGTGTATTTAGATGATTATTGAGAAGACATACATCTCTCTCCTGAATGCTTTTGTTCACTGAGCTGTGGCTTAGTGGTTGAGCCAGTATCTTGGGTGTTGGTAGTTGTCTTTGGTTGTCTGGAGGATTTTTCCTTAATAAATAACTGATATTACAAATTTATGCTTTGTCTCAAGCCAATGCTTCAGAATACATCTTTCTTGACCTTCTAGTTTGACCAATATGGCCCTCACATGTATGTTACTGCAAATTTTATATACCTGTATCTTAGAAAATGTCATTTCACACTGAATTTATCTGTTAACATGTGGTAGCCTCCATTGGATAATCCCCTGCTTAAGGATAGGGACTTTGTGTAATTTTCTTGGTATTCCCACTTTTGTGCACCTAATGTATTTCCATATAAAAGTCATATGAAATCTGTTTAAAAGTACTTTTAGATTCCATATGTATGCATTAATATATGATATTTGTTTTTCTCTCTCTGATTTACTTCACTCTTTATAACAGGGTGTAGGGTTGTCCACCCCAACTAAACTGACTCAAATTCATTCCTTTTTATGGCTGAGTAAAATTCCATTGTGTACATATATAACATGACTTCTTTATCCATCAGCCTGTCAACAGACATCTAGGTTGCTTCCATCTCCCGGTTATTGTAAATAGTGATGCAGTGAATACTGGGGTACATGTGTCTTTTTAAATTACAGTTTTCTATGGAATCTAGAAAAATGGTACAGATAGAACCTATTTGTAGGACAGAAATAGAGACACAAATGTACATAACGGACTTAATGGACACAGCAGGGGAAAAAGATGGTGGGGAAATTGAGATAGTAGTATTGAAATATATACATTACCATGTATAAAATAGATAAATAAATATAAATAAATAAAATAAAGTTGCTGTACAACACAGGGAGCTCAGTCTGGTGCTCTGTGAAGACCTAAAGGGGTAGGATAGGGTGGCTCAGGAGGGAGAGGATATATATGAATACTTACAGATGATTCACATTGTGGTATGGCAGAAACCAACACAACACTGTAAAGCAAATATCCTCCAATTAAAAAATTAGAAAATAACTTTTAGGAAGACATTTCTTATTCATTCATTTTTCTTCTCCCATTACAATGTGGACTCTTTGGAAGCACTAGATGAATTGTATTTGTCTCTTTATTACCAGCTAACTAGCCCAGTATGGGCAATGTTAGAGTATGCACAAACCTTCCATGCATTCTGGAATAAAAAGCAAGTAATATTAAATAAAGGAAGGGGTGTTTGAAATTACCCAGTCCTCTTTCACTCAGAGATGAGGAAATCCTCTAAAAGGTCATATAATTTTCCAAGAGGATAATGCCAACTGGCATCAGAAAAATGATGAGACTGGTTTTCCCATGGCCAATTTATGAATTTTGTCATCATCCAGTGTACTTTTAGGTATATGCTTTAGTTTCAACTTCTCTACCCCTCAGGCAGTCACAACCTGAACAAAAGAGAGGAGTTGTTGAGTTTCTGAAAGGATTATGAGAGCCCAGAGACTGCATATAAATTAAGGGCAAAAGCCTTCTTAGGATCCTAACATCAGTATATTTCTTTCTTCCCCTTAGGCCATGAATACACTTAGTAGCTTGAATAGATATCATAAGGGAAAAAAAAGATTTCTACATCCTAAACCATTTTCTACCTTGAGAAAGTTGATATTTTACATTATGCTTGAATATTTTTCTTAAAAAAAAAAAAATCTCACTTGGATAGGCTGACATTTAGCCAAAAGTAATTTTCACCACCCCTGATTTTAGCCAGGGGAAGAGTGATTATCAAAAGATAGCCCCACCATGCCTTTAGGGTTCATGAGTCAAGCTCCCTATTTTTCTCAGCCATGGTATGGACACTGACACTTTGGTGAGCTAAGGTACACAGGACTAGAGTGCTCATGTACACTGGAGAGTGAGACAATTCTGTCTTGAGTATCTGTCTTGGTTGCCTTGGTGATGTGGAAGCGCTTACTAGATCTGACTGCAAAATAACAACAGAGTAATAATGAAATGTGGTAAGGAAAAACAGAATAAGAAATGTGTTTCCTTCTCTGGTCATAGTGGGTTCAATCGTTTAGTTGTGTCTGACTCTTTGCGACCCTGTGGACTGTAGTCTGCCAGGCTACTCTGTCCATGGGATTCTCCAGGCAAGAATACTGAAGTGGGTTACCATTGTCTCTTCCAGGAGATCTTCCAGACCCAGAAGAGGTACCTTCTGCGTCTTCTGCACTAGCAGTTGAGTTCTTTAGCACTGAGCCACCAAACAGTAATCTTTCAACTTACTGAGATGGGGAAGAACGACTAGAAAACAAAACTATTACTTTCACTTTGTTTTTTTTCTAAATCTAGGGCTCTTCTAGATGAAGTACTTGTAGATTCCTAAACATGCTAGGGACTATCATCTTGCTTTACTCAAACTGCCACAGATGTCAAGAATGCACCTGAACACTGACCCACCTCTCTGGTCCATCAATGAAAAGTAGAAGTGAAAAGAAATGTCACACTTTCAGTGGATTAGGATGAATACTGTCTAACCAAAGCAGATTTAGTGTAAGAAAAACCAGGAGAGAGGAATGTAACAGAAATCACGTTAAGTTAGAGAGAAGGATCCATCAAGTCAACTAATGCTAAAATATTGTGTAAAATTAAAACTGAAAAATCTACAAGCAGTATATTAGAAATGGAAATAAGATCAATTTGGGTCACACAATGAACAGGGAAGGGCTGAATAAAAGTTTTAAATCCAACTTTTGTCATTGTTATAGTTTCTACTGTATTTCCTCAAAAGATTATTCTAAGAAATAACTACATTTCATGTATTAAAAAATACAGTCAGCAGGCCCAACACTGAAAGTAAATACTTCCTCTTCAATGCTATATATTAATTCAAAGTAAGAAGATATTATATTGTGAATGACTTCAATTCACAGCAATGGTCCTAAGGCAATGTTCCAAGAGATCTCTTCACTTCATCAAAGTGGCTTTGTTAAGAAATTGCATCTTTCACAGAAACAACAACTGGAACAATTAATTAGCTTCAATTTTAATTAAGTGATGATGTCATTTAGCTTTGATTAAATTACAACAGCTAGATAAATCTAGACAGCAACATTTAGCTAATTTAATTAGGTATGGCATTGCTTTTCTGTATTTCCACTCTGAATGATTAATAGTTGGGAGCCAGTGCTTTTCCTACACAAAATTCTCTGTACTTTTACTGGATAGACAAATGAAAATAATATGTAAATTAAAACTAACCACATGGTATTTTGTCTTTTTTTCAACTTTATATTCTTGGAAAGATTTTATGATACATTGCAAATAATTGTCTTTTTCTCTATTTAAAATAAAAATTTCAGTAAATGTTACTTAATTTTAATAAGAAATATAAATTTAAAACTTCTTTTAAGATAGTAAGGATTGGTTTCACCATAATCTTCCCTACCTCCACTGTTTTTCAAATTATTAATTTATAAAAATTGACTTTGGATTTTTCAGTTTAATAATAGGATTGCATTTTTCTTGGTCTCTTTCTTTTTATTTTTTTTCTCTAGCTTTATGTGCCTAGTGGTGTTTTAATCGCTTGGTTGTGTCCAACTCTTGTGACCCCATGGATTGTAGCCACCAGACTCTTCTGTCCATGGGATTTCCCAGGCAAGAATACTGGAGTGGGTTGCCATTTTCTTCTCCAAGTGATCTTCCTGACCCAGGGATCAAACCCAGGTATCCTGTATTGCAGGTGGTCTCCTACATTGCAAGTGGATTCTTTACTGACTGAGCCACCAAGGAATCCCCTAATGTGCCTAGGAAGATTGAACTTCAAGTGGTTGTAAGCTGTGATTCAACCTTAAAATTTCTGGGTTTTCTTAGAAGATTATTTTATATCAGTTAGAGATTATATTCAATTCTACTTGGCAATGCAGGGGACACGAGTGTGATCCCTGGCCCAGAAATATTCCACATTCTGCAGAGCAACTAAGCCGGTGTGCCACAACTACTGATCCCATGTTGTAGAGCCCACAAGCTGCAACTATTGAGCCTGTGAGTCACAACTACTTAACCCATGTGCTACAACTACGGAAGCCCATGCTTCCTAAGCCAGAAAGACACAACTACTGTGTCTGTGTACTGCAACTACTGAAACCTATGTGCCTAGAGCCCTTGCTCCATAACAAGAAAAGCCACCAGAATGAGCAGCCTGCACACAACTAGAGAGCAGGCCCTGTTCTCCACAACTAGAGAAAACCCACGTGTAGCAATGAAGACCCGGCACAATCAAGAATAAAATAAATTAAAAATAAATACATAAACACACACAGACTTAAAGTCAGGGGATGTAAAAAAGGTATTCCATGCAAATTGAAATCAGAAGGAAACTTGAGTATCAATGCATGTATCAGACTAAAGAGACTTTAGAACAAAAATTGTTATAAGAGACGAAGAAGGACATTACATAATGGTTATGGAATTGACCTAAGAAGAAGATATAACAATTATATATATATATATATATATATATATATATATATAACCCCAACACAGGAGCACCTAATAAAGAAAGTATTAACAGATATAAAGGGAAAAACTATACAATAATAGTAGGGGACTTCAACACTACACTTATATAAATGCACAGATTTTCCAGACAAAAAATCAATAAGGAAATATTGGCCTTAAATGATGTATCGGATTAGATGGATAAGCAAATAGATGCCACTAAATGACCACTGGCTCACTGAGGAAACCAAAGAAAATTTTAAAAAATCCTGGAGATATATAAAAGTGAAAACACAATTATCCAAACTTTATGGGATACTGTAAAAGTCGTTCTAAGAGGAACATTTGTAGCAATACAACCTTACCATTGGAAATAAGAAAAATCTCAAATAAACAATCTAAACTTACACCTAAAGGAACTAGACAAAGAAAAACAAACATGACCCAAAGTTAGTAGAAGAAAAGAAATCACAAAGATCAGAGCAGAAATAAATGACATACAGACCAAAAAAACTGGTTATTTGAAGAGAGAAATAAAGTGGATGAACCTTTAGCTAGATTCATCAAGAAAAAAAGAGGGTCCAAATGAGGACTAAGAATGGAAAGGAGAGTTACAACTGATACCATAGAAATACAAATAATCTTAAGAGACTACAAAGTGAACTATACACCAACAAAATGGAAAACCTCAAAGAAACTGACAAATTCCTAGAAATGTACAATCTTTCACAACCGAACCAGGAAGATATAAGTAACATGAACAGACCAATTATCAGTAATAAATTTGAATCAGTAGTTAAAGAAGACAACACAAAACCTCCCAACAAACAAAAGTCTAGGACCAGATGGCTTCACAGGTAAATTCTACAAAACATTTAGACAAGTTGACACCTATACCTTTTCAATCTATTCCAAAAATACTAAAGTGGAAGGGATAATTCCAAATTCATTCTATAAGACCAGTGTTATCCTTGTACCAAAAATGGATAAACACTACAAATAAATAAAAATGCAGCCTAATATCGTTGATGAACACAGACACAAAAATCCTCAAAAAAAAAAAAAAAAATACTAGCAAACCAAATTCAGCAATACATTTTAAAAGATTGTACACCATGAGCAAGTGGGATTTATCCCAGGGATGCAAGGATTTCTCAGTATCCACAAATCAGTGTGATGCACCACATTAACAAACTGAAAAATTAAAAACATCTCAAAAGATCATCTCAATAGATTCAGGAAAAAAAAAAAAAATCTTTTGACACAATTCAACATCAATATAAAACTCTCCAGAAAGTGGGTATAGGGGGAACATGTTTTGGCATAATAAAGGTCATATATGACAAGCCCACATCTAACTTCAACTAAATAGTGAAAATCTGAAAGCATTTCATCTAAGATCAGAAACAAGACAAGTATGTTCACTTTTGCCACTTTTATTCAACATAGTATTAGAAGTTCTATCCACAACTATCAGAAAAGAAAAATAAAATAAAAGGACTCCAAATTGAAAAGGAAAAAATAAAATTACCATTGTCTGCAGATGGCATGATACTAAACACAGAAAATTCTAGACTTCATCAAAAAACTATTAGAGCTATTCAATAAAGTTGATAAAGTTGCAAATACAAAATTTATATATATATACAGCATATGCTGCTGCTAAGTCACTTCAGTCGTGTCCAACTCTGTGTGACCCCATAGACAGCAGCCCACCAGGCTCCCAAGTCCCTGGGATTCTCCAGGCAAGAATAGTGGAGTGGGTTGCCATTGCCTTCTCCAATGCATGAAAGTGAAAAGTGAAAGTGAAGTCGCTCAGTCATGTCCGACTCTTAGCAACCCCATGGACTACAGCCCACCAGGCTCCTCCATCCATGGGATTTTCCAGGCAAGAGTACTGGAGTGGGGTGCCATCACCTTCTCCGATATACAGCATATATATATATATATATATATATATATATATATATATATATATATATATCTGTTGCATTTCTATACACTAAGAATGGACAATCAGAGAAATTGAGTAAACAATTCAATTTACAGTTACATAAAGAAAAATCAAATACCTAGGAATAAACCTACCTAAAAAGGTAGAAGACTTGTATTCAGAAAACTATAAGACTGATAAAAGGGACTGATGATGACACAAACAGGTAGAAAGATATATGGTGTTTATAAACTGGAAGAATTAATTTTGTTAAAATGTCCAAACTACCCAAAGCAATGTAAAGATTAAACATAATTACTATCAAAACACTAGTGTCATTTTTCACAGAACTAGAACAAATAATTTTAATATTTGTATAGAAACACAAATGACCTTGAATAGCTAAAACAATCTTGAGAAAGAATAACAGAGCTGGAGGTATAACGCTCTTAGGCTTTAAACTATACTGCAAAGCCACAGTAATGAAAACAGTATGAAATTGGCAAAAAAAATAGGTACATAGGTTAATAGAACAGAAAACAAAGCCCATAAATAAACCCAGGCACTTATGGTCAATTAGTCTACTACAAAGTAGGCAAGAACATATAATGAAGAAAAGACAATCTCTTCAACAAGTGGTGCTGGGAAACTGGATGGCTTCACATAAAAGAATGAAATTAGAACATTTTCTCCTATCATATACAAAAATGAACTAAAAATATATTAAAGATTTAAGTATAAACCTGAGATCATAGCACTTCTAGAAAGAAACATATGCAGAACATTTTCTGACATATATCAATGTATTTTTTGATTTGTCCCTTATGGCAAAGAAACAAAAACAAAACTGAACAAATGGGACCTAATCAAATTTAAAAGCTTTTGTACAGCAAAGGAAACCTTCAATAAAATGAAAAGACAAATTACTGAGTTGGAGAAAATATTTACAAATGATACGACCAATAAAGGGTTAATATCTAAAATACATAAACAGCTAATAAAATTCTGAATTCAGAAAACAAAAGCAAAATAAAGCAACCTTACTGGAATACCAGCACAAAACCTGAATAGACATTGTTCCAAAGGAAATGTACAGACACAAGGCACATAAAAATATGCTCAACACTGCTAATTTTCAGAGAAATACAAATCAAAACTGTAATGAGGTATCACCTCACATACTCAGAATGGTTATTATCACAAAGACCCAGATAATAGATGTTGGTGATGATGTTAAGGAAAAGGAACCCTTGTACAGTGTTTAAGCAAATATAAATAGGTGCAGTCACTGTGGAAAACAGTATGAAAATTTCTCAAAAAAACTAAAAGTAGAACTCATCTATGATCTAGCATTTCCACTGCTGGGCATGTATCTGAAGAAGATGAAATCACTAACTTAAAAAGATATAGGCACCCCAATGTTCAAAGTAACAATATTTAAAATAACCAAGATATGGAAGCAACTTAAATGTCTATCAGCAGATGAACTGATAAAGAAGACATGGAATATTACTCAGCCATAATAAGAATAAAATTTTGCATTTGAAAACTGGAGGGTATTATGCTTAGTGAAATAAGTCAGACACAAAAGATAAATACTGTATGTTAACACTTATATGTGGAATATGAAAATGAAACAAACTAGTACCTGCCTCTTGAGAAACATATATGTAGGTCAGGAAGCAACAGTTAGAACTGGACATGGAACAACAGACTGGTTCCAAATAGGAAAAGGAGTACATCAGGGTTGTATATTGTCACCCTGCTTATTTAACTTCTCTGCAGAGTACATGATGAGAAAGGCTGGGCTAGAAGAAGCACAAGCTGGAATCAAGATTGCCGGGAGAAATATCAATAACCTCAGATATGCAGATGACACCATCCTTATGGCAGAAAGTGAAGAGGAACTAAAAAGCCTCTGATGAAAGTGAAAGTGGAGAGTGAAAAAGTTGACTTCAAGCTCAGCATTCAGAAAACTAAGATCATGGCATCTGGTCCTATCATTTCATGACAAATAGATGGGGAAACAGTGAAAACAGTGTCAGACTTTATTTTTTGGGGCTCCAAAATCATGGTGATTGCAGCCATGAAATTAAAAGATACTTATTCCTTGGAAGGAAAGTTATGACCAACCTAGACAGCTTATTAAAAAGCAGACATTACTTTGTCAACAAAGGTCAGTCTAGTCAAGGCTATGGTTTTTCCAGTGGTCATGTATGGATGTGAGAGTTGGACTATAAAGAAAGCTGAGCACCAAAGAATTGATGCTTTTGAACTGTGGTGTTGGAGAAGACTCTTGAGAGTCCCTTGGACTGCAAGGAGATCCAACCAGTCCTTCCTAAAGGAGATCAGTCCTGGGTGTTCATTGGAAGGACTGATGCTGAAGCTGAAACTCCAATACTTTGGCCACCTCATGCGAAGAGTTGACTCATTGGAAAAGACCCTGATGCTGGGAGGGATTGAGGGCAGGAGGAGAAGGAGACGACAGAGGATAACATGGCTGGATGGCATCACCAACTCAATGTATATGAGTTTGGGTAGACTCCGGAAGTTGGTGATGGACAGGGAGGCCTGGTGTGCTGCAGTTCATGGGGTCACAAAGAGTCAGACAGGACTGAGCAACTGAACTGAACTAAGTAAATATAACAAAAAAGGTATAGAGAACAAACCCGTGGTTATCAGTGGGGAAGGGCAAGATTTGGGTAAAGGATTAAGAACAAACTACTATGCATAAAGTAAGTAAAATACATAGATATACTGTCCTGGGAATATAGCCAATATCATATAAAAACTATAAATGGTATATAATCTATAAAAATTTAAAATCACTATGTTGTACAACTAAAAGTTATATAATATTGTCAATCAACTATATCTCAACTAAACTTTTTTCATTATTTGGTTTGATAATGTCTGTATTAATTTTATGACAGTAAGCCTCAGTTAAAGTTATGATTCTAAGCTCTGGAAATTGCCTGTTTTCTTAGGTACCAAGAAGATTCAAGAGCCATGGGAAGATTATAAATATGCCACAGTACAGTGAAGACATACAGTGAAGACTGAAGACATACAAGGGGATTTAATTTGATTATAGAAAGTGTGAAATAAGCCATTATCACTGTAACTTTACTCTTTTGGCTTAGCTCCAATCTTTGAACTATTTGAATTGGTCTGAATAAAGCTTAGCAAGTGTACATATTGGTTTATTTAAACCAATTCCTCCCCGCTCTGCCTCTCTCTCTCTCTCTTGCCCCATACACTTCATTTTGGATTTAATAGGTCACTGAAGGAGTAAAAATAAAGTGGTTCACACCAAGGAAACCAGAACTGAAAGAGACACACGTACGTACCCCAGTGTTCATTGTAGCACTGTCTACAACAGCTAGGACACAGAAGCAATCTAGATGTCCATCATCAAATGAACAGATAAGGAAGTTGTGGTACACAGTGAAATATTACTCAGCTTAAAAAAAAAAAAAAGGATACATTTGAGTCAGTTCTAATGAGGTGGATGAAACTGGAGCCTATTATACAAAGTAAAGTAAGTCAGAAAAAGAAACACCAATATAGTATATTAATGCATATATATGGAATTTAGAAAGATGATAATGATGAGCCTATATGCAAGGCAGCAAAAGAGACTGATGTAAAGAACAGACTTTTGGACTATGTGGGAAAAGGTGAAGGTGGGATGATTTGAGAGAATAGCAGTGAAACATGTATATTACCTTATGTAAAACAGATAACCAGTGCAAGTTTGATGCATGAAGCAGGGCACTCAATGGCATGTGCTCTGGGACAATCCAGAGGGGTGGGGTGGGGAGGGAGATGGGAGAAGGGTTCAGGATGGGGGGGACACATGTGGCTGATTCATGTTGGTGTATGGCAAAACCCACCACAATATTGTAAAGTAATTATCCTCCAATTAAAATAATTAATTTAAAAAAAGAAGTTGTAGATCTAAACTAGGATAATACTCTTTCTACACACACAAGTATATACACACACATATTCACACATATATACACATACATACACACACTGGCTGCACTGCACAGGTTGCAGATTTTTAGTTCCCCATCAGGGATTGAACCTGGGTCCCTAGCAGAGAAAGCATGAAGTTCTAACCACTGGGCCACTACAGAATTCCCACAAGTTATATTTTGTACAAGAGCTATCTACTGTCAAAGGAATACTTTCTGGAATTATAAATTCCTATGTTCTCATGGGACTTTATATGCAATCTTTATTTGAAGATACGAGCTCTGCCATTACTTGCTTGGAATGACAGGTTAAACACCATAACTATTAAGGTACTTACACTAGTTTGATCCCAGTGAAAAGGAATATTATTTCTGGAAACACTCTTCATCGTAAAAATTAAATTATTTCCATCTGACCCAAAGCCACTTGCAATTATTAATATGCAATCATAGTTTCATTAGGTTTGAAGTGTAGAATTAATTACCATTTTAACATTTGATCTTGCCTTTGTATTTTATATTATAAATATGTTATTGAAGCCTTTCCTCTAGGTATAATACATATTAGGACTCTTGAATATATTGCACTTAAGTGGAAACGTGGCAAGTGTCATTGCCAAAATCGAATTGAAGAACAATGCTAAACAAGTACAGTATTTATAGAAGTATCAATATGAATAGTATGAGAGTCATTTATTTTCCAACCAACAAGGGGGCTTAGACTTAAATTTCATGCTCTCACCATTTTCCTCAGCATAATTGGAATGTGCTTTAGAGAACAACAAATGCATTTCCAAAAAATGCACATTATTGAGAAACAGAAACAGTCAGAAGTACATGGCTTAATTGATGTCCTGAGGAACTAGAACAGCTGGAGGTCTTACTACATTATGCTCTTCCTTCACACTGGGAAAGAAGAGCTTGAGAAACTCTCTGTTGCTGGGGAAACACTCACCATCACCCTTCCCTGTTGGAACCGTGTATTTTCCCAGTTACATGCTCAGAATTTGTGAATAATCATCTATTCCTGAAAGAAGTGGGGATTCTTTGGAGAAGTGAGGGGATTTTGTAGCCTGCATTGAATTGCATCTCAAATTAAAAAGCACTGATGTGTCTACCAAAGTGAAATTTCAGCAACCATGGGTGGCAAAGTCACAAATTAACCATACATTATTATTTTATGTGTATTGATACTAAAATTAACATCATCTAGATTGATGGAGTCAGGGTGAGAAGAGATGAGGAGTCAGGCATGAGGCTGGTACTCTCATTTAAGTGTGTAAAATCATTGAAGAAGTCATTCAAAAGAGTTCACATTATAAGCACAGAGCTGGGCTTCCCTTGTAGCTCAGTTGGTAAAGAATCTGCCTGTAGTGCAGGAGACCCAGGTTTGATTCCTGGGTCAGGAAAATACCCTGTAAAAGGAAATGGCAACCCACTCCAGTATTCGTGTCTGGATAATCCCATGGACAAAGGAGCCTGGCAGGCTACAGTCCATGGGGTTGCAAGAGTCACACACAACCTAGCAACTAAACCCACCACCAAGCACAGAGCTAGGCAGAACATTGCTGCTGTTTTAACAGATGAAAAGGTTGAGCCATGTTCAAATATTCCTCAAGAATTTATATCCAAATCTATTGCCTTACTCTCCCCCAAATAACTTCAGAATTTCTGTGTTTTCAATTAACTAAGTAAGACAAACATGGATATTTCAACTATGTCTGTTCAGGGTTTATCTGAAGCATGAGTTTGAGAACAACAATTGGCTTGTTTAGAAAACAGTTCTTACATTTGAAAGGGAATTTAAAAATTGTATCAAGTTAAATACACATGTTGAAATTCTGTTACAAAGTTAGATAAGGGAAGGAAATAAGTAGGCTTTTGTTCCTTATTCTATAAATTGTACAAATGATAGAAATAGATATTCAGTTACTGATCAAATTAAACAATTCCTAGTTACAATGGGTTGAAGAGTGTCCCCCCAGAATTCATGTCTACCTGAAACCTCAGATTTTGAGTTCTTTGTAAATAAGAGTCTTTGCAGAAGTAATCAGTTAGCATGAGGACTAACTGCATCATGCTGGGCTGTAAATCCAATAACTGGTGCCCTTTTAAGAAGAAAGGGGAAGCAGAAGCACACAGGAAAGAAAATCACCTGATGATGGAGGCAGAGATTAGTGTGACCAAGCTACAAGCAAAGGAATGCCAAACATTGTTGCCCACCACCAGATGCTAGAAGAGAGTCACGGAAAAGATTCTCCTTCAGAAATTCCAGAATGAACCACTTTTACTGAAACCTTGATTTCAGATTTCTAGCCTCCAGAACTGTCAGATAATAAATTCCTGTTGATTTAAGTCACCAATTTTGTAATAATTTGTTATCACAGCTTTAAGAATTTAATGCATTAGTTAAAGGATAACACAGTGTATAATTTGCAAAAGTCAAAGGAAGCTGGGCCAATTGTTTTATGCATGATTCTTTGATAAGAGAAATCTGTGATAATCCTTGGTCTAGGCAAGATGTTCTGATGTATGTTAATCCTCCCAATATTATCTTGAGACATTATACTGCCTCCTTCCCCTTCAAAAAAAAAAAAAAAAAAAAGACATTAGCAAAGCAGAAGAAAATTACACTAAAGATAACATGGAAAATCTTCACGTGGGCTGATTGTGTATGGATTGTCATGGATTACAGAAAAATTTGATGACACAGGTTCTTACATCCTATATACTAAAGTAAATACTAACTGATTTAAAGAGATATTAAAATTAAAGAAAATAACAATGTATTTTATGATATTAGAAAAGGGAAGAAACTCCAAGAATATAAGAACAGGTTATATTTTGGCTACATTTCACTAATTAAAGTTTGAAAGTTTTGGAGGAAAATGTAAACAATGAACTTATTTAAAGTTCAAAACTGCAACCTGTCATTAGCTCTTTGCAATTCATGTGCAGCAGATCAATTATGGACAAGAGAACACTAATTTTGTTCTAGGGCATCATTCATTTTCCAGATAGTCTCTTTGCTTAAGTAGTACACCCAAAGGTGTTTCATACTGTTGATTTGGTCCCAGTTTGCCTAGATTGTTCTAGCTTCAAACTTACAGTAATTTAATGATATGGCTTCCCTGGTGGCTCAGACAGTAAAGTTTCTGCCTGCAGTGCAGGAGACCTGGGTTTGATCCCTGGGTTGGGAAGATCCTCTGGAGAAGGAAATGGCAGCCCACTCCAGTATTCTTGCCTGGAAAGTTCCGTGAATGGAGGAGCCTGGTGGGCTACAGTCCATGGGGTCACAAAGAGTCAGACACAACTGAGACACTTCACTTCTCTTCAATTATATTTAATGATTTGAGCTTCAGCATGATATATTGCTCTAATTTATTCTTTTTTGTTTTTGTTTTCTAAATATTTTAAAATATAAATATGGCAGAATCATTTATTTGTTGCTAGCAAACATTCCCCAAATTCAGAGCTGATGCATATTGTAACCATTTGAATGTGCCAACCTCATCCTATTGCTAACCAATGGTGTGGCTGGACTGGCCCATGTAGTTCTTACTATGACTGCAAGACACCCTCAGCCATAACCATCAGGAAACTTTGAAAGAGACAAGGTTTATTACTTATAAGTCCTGGAAATTACATGATATACCTGGAGCCATATATCAAGGGCACAGGTGGACAGAGATTGAAAATATGTGGGTCTAGGCTTCTGCTTTTATTGGGGTCATGGGTTGGTGGCCTAGGGTTGGACAGACTCATTATTTATTAGTGAATTTAAAGCATAAAAGCAGAAATTTAAAGTACAGAAGGAAAGGATACAAGAGGGCTAAATGGTCCGTTATCTAAGGAGCCTAGAGTGGCAGGGAGCCTACTTCTTTATCCAGTCCTGTAACTGACAATATTATTATTCAAGATGGTCAGCCATCTTAAAGTGGATGCCGTGGCAATCAAAGTTTAAGTCAGCACCCGCATTACAAAAACAGAAATACCAACTGTCACACTAAAATATGTTTGAAAACTATGAATCATCATCTTAGGAAAAAAGCATATAATCTTACATATACACACGTATACACAAACACACATAATTACACACATGGTTTTTGTACTTTGTAAAACTACTCATGGTCTTCCTAAAATTCATCCTTAAATACTCTAATGATTCTCTGATCTTAAGAATTAATGCAAAAAATTTCTATAAAATACACTCAATTCTATCTTGTCTATGAATCACATGCAAATAAAACATAAATATTACAAATACTAAACTATTAAAATAATATAGATTCTTCAAAATCAAATGCTTTTTCTTTTTTTAATACTATGATTTGTAGGGTATCTATGCAGAAAAGTTCTAAGTAAGTCACATAAATTTTTCCAAATATTTTCTTCCCCTATAGTCATTATATCTATAGACTATAAACTCTTACAAAACACAACTCTCATGTCTACTTTCCAAAATAATTTGTCAATCTTTCAATTGACTAAAAAGATTTTACAAAAGTATTATTTCTCCAAAAATCTATTTATATCATATCAATGATAATATTCCAATATTTTACTGTCTCATGCATTTTTTCAATTTAAATATTTTGCTTATTAAAAATAAAAATGCACACATCACTGTATGTGGTCTTAACCCTTTTGGAATTATTGTTCTCTGCTTAGAACCATACTTGATAAATAGTAAGTTTCCAAAAATATATGTTAAATAGAATGTAATAATTCCATCACTATGTTAGTATTTTATTTCCAAGCTAATTTATTCATCTATATGAACAGAAAAGTTACTTACCCTCCAAGATTGATTTATACATTAAGATAATTTTGTAATAGCATTTAACAAATTTCTTAGCCTATAGGAAGATCCTATAGGACTTTCTCATGACTTTCTCTTCTTTTCTCTTAAATCTTAAACCTATGAATATGATGTACGATGTGAATTATTTATGTATGATTGGTTTTTAAAATCCTTGGTTAAAAAAACTGAATTTGCCAAATGATAAATATAGTGATGCGTTCATTCTACTATGTTGGAACTAAATTGAATTTATAAAATATCAATTTAGGCTCTATTTTAACATTTTATTAGATCTCAATTTTCATTTCAAACTAAATGCTTGTTTATATGGTAAATTTGGTAGACACTGAAACTATCAAAAATAAGCTAAAAATTACCCTTATACCTCTGCTTCACTCCTTTTTCTCAACATTACATAAAGTGCTTTCTTCCTCCTACCCAATTTCACTTGCAATAAGTAAGCATTATCAATAGTTGAGAGGAAGAACTTTGCAGATTTTTTAATACAATCTCACTTGGGTAATGTGTGGAAGAGTCAACTTTCGTTGAAAATGCACTCTACCTCTGTACTAGATATCTTTTCTTTTCGCCCAAACCCACTTCTCAGCTTTGATCTGTGTCCTGGGGGCATTCTTGCTCTCTGTCTTCAATTTGGTTTCCCTGTTAAAGGCAGTAACAGAAGTTAAGAAAATGGGAAGAATAAGATCAAGGTATTTGTTACCAGACCCCTTTCATGAGTTTCTGTGCATAAGTTTTACCTTTCCAGGGTAAACTACAGCTCTGTGTGTAGGTTGCCCTATCCATATAGCTATGTCTCTGTGTTAAAAGTCTGCTTCTTCTCCTTCTAATTTTAGGCTGAGAGGTATTGTACAGCTTTCTGTTGTCAACACCCTTGAGTATTGTATCTTCCTTTCCTTAAGCCCTTTGTGAAGTTTTTGTTTTTGTTAAACTCATACATTTATATGTACCTCTGTATTTATGAGTATCTTCTCATTAGAATGTAGTATACTAGGTGGGTAAACTGTTCACACAATTTTCTTCAGAGGCTTTTGTTTTCTCAACTGAGAAAATCACCACATAAACAACAAATCTTTATTACTTGCTTTTAAAGTATCAAATTAATATCTTCTTTTTTCTGGAAAAAGAAATGGAATCCACTTGTATGTTTATATAAACATCAATAGTTATTCATATTTATATACAAATTTATATAAATAATGATAATATACATTAGAAAAGAGAGCATGAGAAACAACAGAAACCCTCAACAAATTCCACGAATTAAAGGACATCAGACAAGATTTTTTTTATAGTAAAAAGTCATGAAAACTATCACTCTGACACGACCAATTACAAATGCAATCTTCTCTGTAAAGTGTATTGTTCTTTGAGAGAGCTTGGAAAAATCCCAAAGATGGATGATGTCTTTTATTTTTGCTTTGTTTTTGTTTTTTCTTTTTTGTAGATCTTTATGTTCATTGTACATATTTATATGCAGTTAGCTGAAATTATGGAGAAGGCAATGCCACCCCACTTCAGTACTCTTGCCTGGAAAATCCCATGGATGGAGGAGCCTGGTGGACTGCAGTCCATTGGGTTGCTAAGAATTGGACACGACTGAGCAACGTCTTTCACTTTTCACTTTCATGCATTGGAGAAGGAAATGGAAACCCACTCCAGTATTCTTGCCTGGAGAATCCCAGGGACAGGGGAGCCTGGTGGGTTGCCGTCTATGGGATCGCACAGAGTCGGACACGACTGAAGCGACTTAGCAGCAGCAGCAGCAGGTGAAATTAATTTTTCTCTTGAAAGCCCTCCCCCACAAAAACCCACATATTCTGTGAGTGACACTGCTGGGGCCTTCTACCACATGTCAGCAAATAAAATGATATCCATTACCTACACTTTCCATACATAGTTCTTGACTATTTCTCATTCATAGTCATTCTTTTTCATGTGATCTTGGATGAGGCAAACCTTTTGAAAGGTTGGGTTTCTACAGAGTCAAATTCTGGACTGTACATATACCACTGGCACTCTAAAATCAGCTGGGTATTTTCATGTTCAGGATGTTGTACTTTCAATTCCAAATAAGCTGACAGGCTGCTGTCATCAAACTCTTGAAAGTCATTAACAGTATATAGAAGCATCTCTTTTCTATGTTTTTCTATATATTCATTAAAATTCACTTTCTTCTTAATTCCTATAATTGCTTTATGTAAAAATATGCAGGCTTTCACCTTTCACTAAGATATCCCACTGTCATAGGAATGTTTCATACATTAAGTGTGTCAAAACCACAATTGGCTATTTGGTCACAGGGCCATGTGGGAAGGTGTCAGTTGGTTCTGATTTTATGGATAAAAAGTTAGAGAGACTGATTAGAATTGAGAAAGCAAACTGGCTTATCAGTTCAGTTCAGTTCAGTCGCTCAGTCATGTCCGACTCCTTGCGACCCCATGAATCTCAGCACTCCAGGCCTCCCTGTCCATCACCAACTCCCAAAGTTCACTCAAACTCATGTCCATCGAGTCGGTGATGCCATCCAGCCATCTCACCCTCTGTCGTCCCCTTCTCCTCCTGCCCCTAATCCCTCCCAACTCAGAGTCTTTTCCAATGAATCAATTCTTCCCATAAGGTGGCCAAAGTATTGGAGTTTTAGCTTTAGCATCATTCCTTCCAAAGAACACCCAGGACTGATCTCCTTTAGGATGGACTAGTTGGATTTCCTTGCAGTCCGAGAAACTCTCAAGAGTCTTCTCCAACACCACAGTTCAAAAGCATCAATTCTTTGGTGCTCAGCCTTCTTCACAGTCCAACGCTCACATCCATACATGACCAGTGGAAAAACCATAGCCTTGACAAGACTGACCTTGGTTGGCAAAGTAATATCTCTGCTTTTGAATATGCTATCCAGGTTGGTGATAACTTTCCTTCCAAGGAGTAAGCGTCTTTTCATTTCATTGCCACAATCACCATCTGCAGTGATTTGGGAGGCCCCAAAAATAAAGTCTGACACTTTTTCCACTGTTTCCCCATCAATTTCCCATGAAGTAATGGGATCAGATGCCATGATCTTAGTTTTCTGAGTATTGAGCTTAAGCCAACTTTTTCACTCTCCTCTTTCACTTTCATCAAGAGGCTCTTTAGTTCTTCATTTTCTGCCATAAGGGTGGTGTCATCTGCATATCTGAGGTGATTGATATTTCTCCCAGCAATCTTGATTCCACCTTGTGCTTCTTCCACCCAGCGTTTTTTATGATGTACTCTGCATAGAAGTTAAAGAAGCAGGGTGACAATATACAGCCTTGACATACTCTTTTTCCTATTTGGAACCAGTCTGTTCCATGTCCAGTTCTAACTGTTGCTTCCTGACCTACATATAGGTTTCTCAAGAGGCAGGTCAGGTGGTCTGGTATTCCCATCGCTTTCAGAATTTTCCACAGTTTATTGTGATCCACACAGTCAAAGGCTTTGGCATAGTCAATAAAGCAGAAATTGATGTTTTTTCTGGAACCGTCTTGCTTTTTCCATCATCCATTGTGGATGTCGGCAATTTGATCTCTGGTTCCTCTGCCTTTTCTAAAACCAGCTTGAACATCTGGAAGTTCATGGATCACATATTGCTGAAACCTGGCTTGGAAAATGTTGAGCATTACTTTACTAGCGTGTGAGATGAGTGCAATTGTGGAGTAGTTTGAGCATTCTTTGGTTTTGCCTTTCTTTGGGATTGGAATGAAAACTGACCTTTTCCAGTCCTGTGGCCACTGCTGAGTTTTCCAAATGTGCTGGCATATTGACTGCAGCACTTTCACAGCATCATCTTTCAGGATTTGAAATAGCTCAACTGGAATTCTGTCACCTCCACTAGCTTTGTTTGTAGTGATGCTTTCTAAGGCCCACATGACTTCACATTCCAGGATGTCTGGTTCTAGGTGAGTGATCACAGCATCGTGATTATCAGGGTCATGAAGCTCTTTTTTGTACAGTTCTTCTGTGTATTCTTGCCACCTCTTCTTAATATCTTCTGCTTCTCTTAGGTCCATACCATTTCTGTCCTTTATTAAGCCCATCTTTGCATGAAATGTTCCCTTGGTATCTCTAATTTTCTTGAAGAGATCTAGTCTTTCCCATTCTGTTTTTTTCCTCTATTTCTTTGCATTGATCACTGAGGAAGGCTTTCTTATCTCCTTGCTATTCTTTGGAATCCTGCATTCAGATGCTTAATATCTTTCCTTTCCTCCTTTGCTTTTTGCTTCTCTTCTTTTCACAGCTATTTGTAAGGCCTCCTCAGACAGCCATTTTGCTTTTTTCATTTCTTCTCCATGGGGATGGTCTTGATCCCTGTCTCCTGTACAATGTCATGAACCTCTGTCCATAGTTCATCAGGCACTCTATCTATCAGTTCTAGTCCTTTAAATCCTTTTCTTATTTCCACTGTATAGTCATAAGGGATTTGATTTAGGTCATATCTGAATGGTCTAGTGGTTTTCCCTACTTTCTTCAATTTCAGTCTGAATTTGGCAATAAGGGGTTCATGGTCTGAGCCACAGTCAGCTCCTGGTCTTGTTTTTTGCTGACTGTATAGAGCTTCTCCATCTTTGGCTGCAAAGAATATAATCAATCTGATTTTGGTGTTGACCATCTGGTGATATCCATGTGTAGAGTCTTCTCTTGTGTTGTTGGAAGAGGGTGTTTGCTATGACTAGTGTTTTCTCTTGGCAAAACTCTATTAGCCTTTGCCCTGCTTCATTCCATATTCCAAGGCCAAATTTGCCTGTTACTCCAGGTGTTTCTTGACTTCCTACTTTGCATTCCAGTCCCCTATAATGAAAAGGACATCTTTTTTGGGTGTTAGTTCTAATAGGTCTTGTAGGTCTTCATAGAACTGTTCAGCTTCAGCTTCTTCAGCATTACTGGTTGGGGCATAGACTTGGATTACTGTGATATTGAATGGTTTTGCCTTGGAAACAAACAGAGATCATTCTGTCGTTTTTGAGATTGCATCCAAGTACTGCATTTCAGATTCTTTTGTTGATCATGATGGCTACTCCATTTCTTCTAAGGGGTTTCTGCCCACAATTGTAGATATAATGGTCATTTGAGTTAAAGTCACCCATTCCAGTCCATTTTAGTTTGCTGATTCCTAGAATGTCGACGTTCACTCTTGCCATCTCCTGTTTGACAACTTCCAATTTGCCTTGATTCATGGACCTACATTCCAGGTTCCTATGCAATATTGCTCTTTACAGCATCGGACCTTGCTTCTATCACCAGTCACCTCAACAGCTGGGTATTGTTTTTGCTTTGGTTCTATCCCTTCATTCTTTCTGGAGTTATTTCTCCTCTGACCTGCAGTAGCATATTGGGCACCTACTGGCCTGGGGAGTTGCTCTGTCAGTATCTTATTTTTTGCCTTTTCATCCTATTCATAGGGTTCTCAAGGCAAGAATACTGAAGTGGTTTGCCATTTCCTTCTCCAGTGGACCACATTCTTTCAGATCTCTCCACCATGACCCGCCTGTCTTGGGTGGCCCCACATGGCACGGCTAAATTTATTGAGTTAGACAAGGCTGTGGTCCATGTGATCATATTGAATAGTTTTCTGTGATTATGGTTTCAGTATGTCTGCCCTCTGATGCCCTCTTGCAACACCTGCAGTCTTACTTGGGTTTCTCTTCCCTTGGATGTGGGGTAGCTCTTCACAGCTGCTCCAGCAAAGCGCAGCCACTGTGCCTTACCTTGGACAAGGGGTATCTCCTCAGGGCTGCCCCTCCTGACCTTGAAGGTGGAGTAGCTCCTCTCAGCCCTCCCGTGCCCACACAGCTGCTGCTCCTTTGGACGTGGGGTTCCTCCTCTTGATTTATTGAGCTTTGAACTTTAGCTCATAAAGCTTAACAGTGTTGTCTTTCTGTTTTGAAGACGTGGGGTCTAAGACCAATCATATATACTCATGATATGCAGAGGTCACTTCAGGAAATTATCTTCTCAATGGGAAGTTCAACTGCACATCATTAATGAAGTCCCATGTTGCCGTTACTTCTAGGCTTTAATGCTGAGTAAGATGCAAAAGAATAATTTAAAATCTAAAATAATTACACAAGGAATATGCCTATGCATGCATGTTCAGTAGCTCAGTTGTACCCAACTCTTGAGGCCCCTTGGATTGTAGCCTGCCTGGCTCCTCCATCCATGAACTTTGCCAGGCAAGAATACTGGAGTGGGTTTCCATTTCCTACTCCAGGGGATCTTCCCCATCCAGGGATCAAACCCATATCTCCTGTGTTTCATGCACTGGCAGGCAGAGTATTTTACCACTGAACTACCTGGAAAGCCCCAAGGAATATGCCTACATACACTAATTCTATTTTCCTTTTTCAATCTTGGGTAAAACAATTGGTATGTGGCTTGTGTAGCAGGTTGAATAACCTTAGCAAAGATGTAGTTGTAAATGAATAAACAGTCTCAGAGTCTTTGTATGAAGAAAGATGAGCAAAAACACCAGAATAACTGAAGACAAGCACAAGAAAGTCACTGACAGGCATCTGCATGCCTCTTCGTGGTTCACATTACAATGTACAATGAGGAGAGACCAATCCTTGCTCAAAATACTGCCTCAAAAGATCTTTCTGTTTGGAAAACTAATGACAGGTGATCATCAAAATATTCCAAGGCAATGCATCATATTTGAGGAATGTGGGACCTTGAAATAATGAGTTACATTCAAAATGCTCCAGTGTCATAACAACAACAAAAAAAGAATACCTATTTTTCTTTGTTTTCACAACAAAGGCATTATGCAAAAGAAAGAGAAAGATTGAGAAGATTCCAAGCAGATAACAGGTTATCTGAAGGTTGCTTAGAACATGGAATAATATAAAGTCAAGTATATTTGTATTTGGCAGAGAGTGGAGTGGCTGAGGAAAAGCTAAGTGTTTTCAAAATTATTCTTTCAGGGCTTCCTACTCAGTGGATGTAAAGAATTAATAACATTAACTGAGGAAGTCAATGACTTGCTAGGAAAAACCACAGAATAAGGAGCTATTATCATAAAAATAACAACATGGTGGAGTCAGTACTTTTCCCAACTCAGAATTCTGGTAAATTAGAGAGCCCAGCGGAGGAGAGTCAGTATACTAGAGAAGGCTGAATTGAGTAATAATAGGCAAAAACACTTGAGTTAAGACTTCGTTTCTCATTATAAATTCTTGAGTAAGTTCCCAAGTTTCTCTTAGCTTTTAAACAGATGAAATGAAATTTACAGTATCTAGCTTTTGAGGTATTTGTGAAGGTACCATTAGCTAGGAAGTTAGGCATGAGCAACAAGGGGTGGCTTGGCTGAAAGGGATGTAGCTGATCTTTACACCCCATTCCAGACACACCCAGGAGAGCACACAGATATGCTACAAAATAACCACAGACATGTGCCCTAAAGAATATTCAAAATAACCACAGGGGCTTCTCCCAGTAATCTTAGGCAGCTAGAAGCCTATTAGGGGTTCATAAATAATATACATATATATACATTTGATTATAACAGACTGAATTGTGGGAAGACATAAACAACAGAGGCTGCTGTTATACAACTTGCAATTGTCAATCGGCCTTGAGCATATGACCATTTCCATTCCCTTTCATTGACCGGTTGTGGGGATAAGCCCTATTTTGCACAGGGGGCAACCAAAAGGAGGAAATAGGAAGTATAAAAAGGAGAAGCCAAGAGGGCGAAGAGAACTCCTTTGGGTTCGGCCTGCTCCCATATCTTGGGAGTGTCTGTTTAATAAAAAATTTGTCTGCTTGAGATGAACTGAGCTGTAACTTGTCTGTTGTTTTAAAGCCTTTAGTCCATCATTTCAAGTTTTTGTTGCAGTGAGACAAGAATTGAGGAAGAAAAATAAACTGACCTGACAGCATTATAACACATTTAAAAAGCTTCATGTAACTTACAGCACAATGACATTAAGTTATTTATAGTTTGCTTACTACTACAGAATAGTGACACAATCAGATCAAGTAAAAATAATAGATTAAATTTACTATTTAAGTTCGTCAATTCCTTTCATTTTAGTATCAACCAAAATCTGGCTTCCAGTTTGGTTTTTGGTGACTAAATCACTAATTAACTTTCAATTACTATATCTAATGATCATCTCTCACATATATTTTTGTTATATTAGCATATGAATATTGATTCTCAAATTCTACTTTTGTCAATCTTTCTCCATCTTTGGTGATTCCTTGTTATTTTTATTATATTGATATTTTTCTACTTTTTAGTCTAATTACTCAATGAAATTCCATATTCAGTTACAATGTGTCAGTCATACACACCACCATATATAACTACATACACAACAGATACCACTATTTAAACTGAGCTCCACAACTCATGTCTCTAACAAGCTACTCAGTGTCTTCGCTAGATAGCTTGAAGTGCAAGGAACTTGACAGTTCCAAAACTTAATTCATCTCCCCAAACAAGTGCCAGCAACTCAAAGACAAACTTGAATCCTCAAATTACATATAATTAGATTGAAGTAGACAAAGAGAACTGTCCTATGTAATCAAGAAAATTTTAGATTGAATATGGACAGGACGATTAAAAAAAGAAATTATAAAATCCTAATGCAAAAGAAATAGATTTAAGGGCCTAGATCTGTTAGGTAGAGTGCCTGATGAACTATGGACTGAGGTTCATGACATTGTACAGGAGACAGGGATCAAGACCATCCCCATGGAAAAGAAATGCAAAAAAGCAAAATCGCTGTCTGGGGAGGCCTTACAAATAGCAATAAAAAGAAGAGAAGCAAAAAGCAAAGGAGGAAAGGAAAGATATAAGCATCTGATTGCAAAGTTCCAAAGAATAGCAACAAGAGATAAGAAAGCCTTCCTCAGCGATCAATGCAAAGAAACAGAGGAAAACAACAGAATGGGGAAGACTAAAGATCTCTTCAAGAAAATTAGAGATACCAAGGGAATATTTGATGCAAAGAGGGGCTCGATAAAGGACAGAAATGGTATGGACCTAACAGAAGCAGAAGATATTAAGAAGAGATGGCAAGAGTACACAGAACAACTGTACAAAAAAGGGCTTCATGACCCAGATAATCACAATGCTGTAATCACTGACCTACAGCCAGACATCCTGGAAAGAGAAGTCATGTGGGCCTTAGAAAGCATCACTATGAACAAAGCTAGTGGAGGTGATGGAATTCCAGTTGAGCTGTTTCAAATCCTGAAAGATGATGTTGTGAAAGTGCTGCACTCAATATGCCAACAAATTTGGAAAATTCGGAAGTGGTCACAGGACTGGAAAAGGTCAGTTTTCATTCCAATCGCAAAGAAAGGCAATGCCAAAGAATGCTCAAACTACCGCACAATTGCACTCATCTCACGTGCTAGTAAGGTAATGATCAAAATTCTTCAAGCCAGGCTTCAGCAATATGTGAACCATGAACTTACTGATGTTCAAGCTGGTTTTAGAAAAGGCAGAGGAACCAAAGATCAAATTGCCAACATCCGCTGGATCATGGAAAAAGCAAGAGAGTTTCAGAAAAACATCTATTTCTGCTTTATTGACTATGTTAAAGCCTTTGACTGTGTGGATCACAATAAACTGTAGAAAATTCTGAGAGAGATGGGAATACCAGACCACCTGACCTGCCTCTTGAGAAATCTGTATGCAGGTCAGGAAGTAACAGTTAGAACTGAAAATGAACAACAGACTGGTTCCAAATAGGAAAAGGAGTACGTCAAGGCTGTATATTGTCACCCTGCTTATTTAACTTATATGCAGAGTATATCTTGAGAAACACAGGACTGGAAAAGGCACAGGCTGGAATCAAGATTGCTGGGAGAAATATCAATAACTTCAGATATGCAGATGACACCACCCTTATGGCAGAAAGTGAAGAGGAACTAAAAAGCCACTTGATGAAAATGAAAGTGGAGAGTGAAAAAGTTGGCTTAAAGCTCAACATTCAGAAAACAAAGATCATGACATCCAGACCCATCACTTCATGGGAAATAGATGGGGAAACAGTGGAAACAGTGTCAGATTTTATTTTTCTGGGCTCCAAAACCACTTCAGATCTTGACTGCAGCCATGAAATTAAAAGATGCTTACTCCTTGGAAGGAAAGTTGTGACCAATCTACACAGCATATTCAAAAGCAGAGACATTACTTTGCCAACAAAGTTCCGTCTAGTCAAGGCTATGGTTTTTCCTGTGGTCATGTATGGATGTGAGTTGGACTGTGAAGAAGGCTGAACGCCAAAGAATTGATATTTTTGAACTGTGGTGTTGGAGAAGACTCTTGAGAGTCCCTTGGACTGCAAGGAGATCCAACCAGTCCATTCTGAAGGAGATCAGCCCTGGGATTCCTTTGGAAGGAATGATGCTAAAGCTGAAGCTCCAGTACTTTGGCCACCTCATGCCAAGAGTTGACTCATTGGAAAAGACTCTGATGCTGGGAGGGATTGGGGGCAGGAGGAGAAGGGGACGACAGAGGATGAAATGGCTGGATGGCGTCACTGACTCGATGGACGTGAGTCTGAGTGAATTCCGGGAGTTGGTGATGGACAGGGAGGCCTGGCATGCTGCGATTCATGGGGTCGCAAAGAATCAGACACGACCTAGTGACTGATCTGATCTGATCTGATCTGATACATTCAATATACACATAATATATATACATGTGCATTATTTGTATGTATATATAGGTATGGGCTTCCCTATTGGCTCAGAAGTAAAGAATCTGCCTGCAAGGCAGGAGCCACAGGAGACCCGGATTCGATGCCTGGGTCAGGAAGATCCCCTGGAGAAGGTCATGGCAACCCACTCCAGTATTCTTGCCTGAATAGTTCCATGGACAGAGGGATTTGACAAGCTACACTCCCTGGGGCTGCAAAAACTCAGACACAACTGAAGCAACTTGGCATGCATGCATACATATATAAGTATGTGTGTACATATATATGTAAAGTGACATTCCAGAGATCACATATAGTTACATTTTCTTAACATAGATGTTATGATATATGTATAATATATATTCTTTGGAAGTTACTATAATTAAAAACAATATGCTAGTGACAGTCCAAAAATTATTCTTAAAATCTATAAAAACCTGTAGCAAATAATTTTATTGATAATATAGTAGCTTCCTATTACATATGTAAATAAACACTGTAATGAAATAGCTAAAGAAAATAATTCACAGTTTATGAATGATAAAGCCACTATCTTCATATCTCTGAATCAAATGTATTTACAACACCATCTCTCATATAAATAAGACAAATGGCAAACTTTATTTGAAATGCATCTGATGGAGGGGCAGTTCTAAGATGGCAGAGGAATAGGATGGGGAGACCACTTTCTCCCAGACAAATTCATTGAAAGAATATTTGAATGCTGAGAAAATTCCACAAAACAACTTCTGAATGCTGGCAGAGGACATCTGGCACCAAGAAAGGCAGCCCATTGTCTTTGAAAGGAGATGGAGAAGTCTTGAGGCTACTGTAATAATAAGAATGAAATCCAAAGGCAGGAGGCTTAAGTTCAAAACCTGAGAACACCAGAGAACTCCTGACTCCAGGAACATTGATTGATAAAAGCTCATCCAAAAGCCTCCATACCCACACTGAAACCAAGCACCACTCAAGAGCCGACAAGTTCCAGAGCAAGACATACCATGCAAATTCTCCAGCAACACAGGAACATAGGCTGAGCTTCAATATACAGGCTGCTCAAAGTCACATGGAACACATTGACATCTCAGAACTCACTAATGGGCACTTCATTGCACTCCAGAGAGAAGAAATCCAGGTCCACCCACCAGAACACCGCCCCAAACTTCCCTAACCAGGAAACCTTGACAAGTCACCCATCCAACCTCACCCATAGTGAGGAACCCCCACAATAAAAAGGAACCACAAACTGCCAGAGTACGGAAAAGCCACCCCAAACGCAGCAATCTAAACAAGATGAAAAGGCAGAGAAATACTCAGCAGGTAAAGAACAGGATAAATGTCCACCAAACCAAACAAAAGAGGAAGAGATAGGGAATCTACCTGATAAAGAATTCAGAATAATGATAGTGAAAATGATCCAAAGTCTTGAAAACAAAATGGAGTTACAGATAAATAGCCTGGAGACAAGGATTGAGAAGATGCAACAAATGTTTAACAAGGACCTAGAAGAAATAAAAAAGAGTCAATATGTAATGAATAATGCAATAAATGAGATTAGAAACACTATGGAGGGAACCAACAGTAGAATAACAGAGGCAGAAGATAGGGTAAGCAAGGTAGAAGATAGAATGGTAGAAATAAATGAATCAGAAAGGAAAAAAGAAAAAAGAATTAAAAGAAATGAAGATAACCTCAGAGACCTCTGGGACAATATTAAACACCCCAACATTCGAATCAAAGGAGTTCCAGAAGAAGAAGACAAAAAGAAAGACCATGAGAAAATACTTGAGGAGATAATAGTTGAAAACTTCCCTAAAATGAGGAAAGAAATAGTAACCCAAGTCCAAGAAACCCAAAGAGTCCCAAACAGGATAAACCCAAGGCAAAACACCCCAAGACACATATTAATCAAATTAACAAAGATCAAACACAATAACAAATATTAAAAGCAGCAAAGGAAAAACAACAAATAACACACAAGGGGATTCCCATAAGGATAACAGCTGATCTTTCAATAGAAACTCTTCAGGCCAGAAGGTAATGGCAGGACATACTTAAAGTGATGAAAGAGAAAAACCTACAACCCAGATTACTCTACCCAGCAAGGATCTCATTCAAATATGAAGGAGAAATCAAAAGCTTTACAGACAAGTAAAAGCTGAGAGAATTCAGCACCACCAAACCAGCTCTCCAACAAATGCTAAAGGAGCTTCTCTAGACAGGAAACACAGAAAGGGTGTATAAACTCGAACCCAAAACAATAAAGTAAATGGCAATGGGATCATACTTATCAATAATTACCTTAAACGTAAATGGGTTGAATGCCCCAACCAAAAGACAAAGACTGGCTGAATGGATACAAAAGCAAGACCCCTATATATGTTGTCTACAAGAGACCCACCTCAAAACAGGGGACACATACAGACTGAAAGTGAAGGGCTGGAAAAAGATATTCCACACAAATACAGACCAAAAGAAAGCAGGAGTAGCAATACTCATATCAGATAAAATAGATTTTAAAACAAAGGCTATGAAAAGAGCCCAAAAGGACACTACATAATGATCAAAGGATAAATCCAAGAAGAAGATATAACAATTATAAATATATATGTACCCAACATAGGAGCACTGCAATATGTAAGACAAATGCTAACAAGTATGAAAGGGGAAATTAACAATAACACAATAATAGTGGGAGACTTTAATACCCTACTCACACCTATGGATAGATCAACTAAACACAAAATTAACAAGGAAACACAAACTTTAAATGATACAACAGACCAGTTAGACCTAATTGATATCTATAGGACATTTCACCCCAAAACAATGAATTTCACCTTTTTCTCAAGTGCACACGGAACCTTCTCCAGGATAGATCACATCCTAGGCCATAAATCTAGCCTTGGTAAATTCAAAAAAAAATTGAAATCATTTCAAGCATCTTTTCTGACCAAAATGCAGTAAGATTAGATATCAATTACAGGAGAAAAACTATTAAAAATTCCAACATATGGAGGCTGAACAACACGCTGCTGAATAACCAACAAATCACAGAAGAAATCAAAATATGCATAGAAATGAATGAAAATGAAAGCACAACAACCCAAAACCTATGGGACACTGTAAAAGCAGTGCTAAGGGGAAGGTTCATAGCAATACAGGCTTACCTCAAGAAACAAGAAAAAAGTCAAATAAATAACCTAACTCTACACCTAAAGCAACTAGAAAAGGAAGAAATGAAGAACCCCAGGGTTAGTAGAAGGAAAGAAATCTTAAAAATTAGGCAGAAATAAATGCAAAAGAAACAAAAGAGACCATAGCAAAAATTAACAAAGCTAAAAGCTGATTCTTTGAGAAGACAAATAAAATTGACAAACCATTAGCCAGACTCATCAAGAAACAGGGAGAAGAATCAAATCAACAAAATTAGAAATGAAAATGGAGAAATCACAACAGACAACACAGAAATACAAAGGATCATAAGAGACTATTATCAGCAACTATATGCCAATAAAATGGACAACGTGGAAGAAATGGACAAATTCTTAGAAAAGTACAACTTTCCAAAACTGAACCAGGAAGAAATAGAAAATCTTAACAGACCCATCACAAGCATGGAAATTGAAACTGTAATCAGAAATCTACTAGCAAACAAAAGCCCAGGACCAGATGGCTTCACAGCTGAATTCTACCAAAAATTTAGAGAAGAGCTAACACCTACCCTGGAGAATGCAATGACAACCCACTCCAGTACGCTTGCCTGGAGAATCCCATGGACAGAGGAGCCTGGTAGGCTATAGTCCATGGAGTCGCTAAGAGTCGTACACGACTGAGAGACTTCACTTTCACTTTTCACGCCAGTCAGAATGGCTGCTATCCAAAAGTCTTCAAACAATAAATGCCAGAGAGGGTGTGGAGAAAAGGGAACCCTCTTACACTGTTGGTGGGAATGCAAACTAGTACAGCCACTATGGAGATTCCTTTAAAAACTGGAAATAGAACGGCCATATGACCCAGCAATCCCACTGCTGTGCATACACACCAAGGAAACCAGAATTGAAAGAGACACGTGTACCCCGATGTTCATCGCAGCACTGTTTATAATAGACAGTGCATGGAAGCAACCTAGATGTCCATCAGCAGAAGAATGTATGAGAAAACTGTGGTACGTATACACAATGGAATGTTACTCAGCCATTAAAAAGAATGCATTTGAATCAGTTCTAATGAGGTGGATGAAACGGGAGCCTATTATACAGAGTGAAGTAAGCCAGAAAGAAAAACATCAATACAGTATACTAACACATATATATGGAATTTATAAAGATAGTAACAATAACCCTATATGAGAGACAGCAAAAGAGACACAGATGTATAAAACAGTCTTTTGGACTCTATGGGAGAGGGCGAGGGTGGGATGATTTGGGAAAATGGCATTGAAACCTGTATATTATCATATATGAAATGGATCGCCAGTCCAGGTTCAATGCAAGGGACAGGGTGCTTGGGGCTGGTGCACTGGGATGACCCAGAGGGATGGGATGGGGAGGGAGGTGGGAGGGGGGTTCAGGATGGGGAACACATGTAAAACCGTGGCTGATTCATGTCAATGTATGGCAAAACCACTACAATATTGTAAAGTAATTAGCCTCCAATTAAAATGAATACATTTATTTAAAAAAAATCAAATGCATCTGATGGATTATATCCTAAATTTTAACATTGAAGTGTTTTATAAAATATATCCCCAAGTATTAAATTTGGCCCAATTTTGTCACTATAACCCACAAATTAATTATGAAATGTCAAGGAAAAAGTAAAAATTGCATTATTTAAAAACACAGGAAAGATAAAAACATTTAATATGAATAAAATAGTAAAAATAATGCATATAGATTGTAAAATGATTTTAAAACAAGAAGATAAGAATGAGGTAACTAATTTCATAGAGTAAATCTAATTGCATTTAATGTTTAAATTCAGATGTAATGAATTTACATTGTAATGAATTTAGTTCACACTTCTGAGAAACCCTTGTGAATTTACACAGTACAGTAAAGACATTAGAGAAAAGTGCCCATCAATTCATGAGCCCATGGCTGCTGAATCTATTTACCAAGGAAGAAAATTCTTGGCTTTTACTAGCAATGGATTGTCATAAGATATCAAATATGAAAGCAAGTATATAACTCATGCTAAGTTAAAGTAGGCAATAAAACATTTTTGCAATATTATAATTTTCACTTTGATATGAATTCTTACATCTGTCATTTATAAATCTTCTCTCTAAATGTTTTCAGTATTGAAAGGGATCTGAGTACCTTACATTCAAATTATGAATGAGCTTATTAATATAAACATTATATTTTTCAAGAAAAGCAATCAAATCCATTCTTAAATCAAAGATTTGTTTGCTTTCAGCCAAAAATCATTTCACAAATTTATCTCATACTTAATTGCAATAGATCCATATCAGATTCTATTCTACTCTCATATCCAAGAGATGACTAGTTATATTCAGTCTTGAAAGAGGAAGAAGGAAAAATTGTTGTAGTTCCAAACCATATTTCAATCAAATTGTGGCCTGTAGATTAAACAAAATACTTTAGCAAATACGTATTGGGCACCTTTCACATAATAATCATTTTTAGGTGCTTTATGGATTAATTATAGAAGTGGGATATAATTTATTGAATATTTTATGTGTGTGGCATTAGGGAAGATTTTGTATTCTCTGTTATCCTTTTACTTGTATTTATATAAGCTATGAGATAGGCTAGTGAAAATGAAAGTCACTCAGTCATGTCCAACTCTTTGTGACCCCATGGACTGTAGAGTCCATGGAATTCTCCTGGCCAGAATACTGGAGTGGGTAGCTGTTCCCTTCTCCAAGGGCTCTTCCCAACCCAGGGATCAAACCTAGGTCTCCTGCATTGCAAGCGGATTCTTTACCAGCTGAGTCACCAGGGAAGCCCTGAAATAGCCTAACTAGTGGTCATATCTGAAGTAGAAACTGATAGTGGTGCACAGTTACTATTATTAGTATATCTATGCTTATGTGAAGTGAAGTGAAAAGTCACTCTCAGTCGTGTCTCTTTGAGACCCCATATACTATACAGCCCATGGAATTCTCCAGGCCAGAATACTGGAGTGGGTAGCCTTTCCCTTCTACAGGGGATCTTCCCAACCCAGGGATCAAACCCAGGTCTCCCGCATTGCAGGCAGATTCTTTACCAGCTGAGCCTCAAAGGAAGCCTAAGAATACTGGAGTGGGTAGCCTATCCCTTCTCCAGTGGATCTTCCTGACCCAAAAATTTCTCAATATGCTGTTAATATTTCTGGTCATTCTCTGGATAGATAGAGAGCTAGGCAGACAAACAAACATCATAGATTTATAGTTTCTTCTGTTCTGAATTAATTGCAGGTTAATGTTTATTAACATTAACACGGGTTATATTAATTTAATTTTATGCACAATTACCTGTGTATGAATTGTGGTTTAAGTTGCCAGGCCCTTTCATCTTTTAAATCTGGCAATAAGTCTTTTTTTTTCTTTTCACACTTTTCCATTGCTAAGCAAATAACTATACATCTATAATATTGGAATTATACAGATTCCAATTGAAAAAAGGAAATAAATACATAAACAGCACAATCATTAATTCTGTGTAGCTAAGGATCAAAAGCCAGTGAAATTCCATACAATTAAAATTTTTGGAAATGCAAAAGAACTGTCGAGAATATCAAGTGTGTTTTATGATCTTCTTGATAAGAATTCTGACTCATTCTTCAAAAAATACACTAGTAATGTCAGAAAATGACAAGGTGTTTGCATTTTCTGAGTTTTGTGACCTAAAATTATATGTAAGCATCTAAGAATTTAAAGATATATTTGAAATTTTAAAAATAATAATCAGCTTAGCACATAAATTCTTGTTGAAGTCAGGACTGTGCATGTTGTACAGTGTTAATTGTCCCTAATAAAAGGCCAAAATCCACATACAATATTTACATTTTTAAACCATTTTACTGAGGTATGACTGAAAAAAATCTGTATATATACATAATACATACAATTTGATGAGTTTGGAAATAAGTATATATCCCTGAGACTATCACTACAATATATGCCATAAACATCCATCATCTCCGACAGTAACCTTCCATTTTTTTATTTGTTGTTTTACAATAACACCCAACATAAGATCTACCCTTTAGCAAGTTTTAAAGAATACAATATAGTAGTATTAATCATAGGCATTATATGGTACATTAGATTTCTAGGACTTGGTCATCTTGTATAGATGAAACTTTGTACATTTTGACAAATACCTCACTGTTTTCCCTTTCCATCACCTCCTAACAACTACCATTCCACTTTCTGCTTTTATTTTAGATTCTTCATATGAGGGGAATCATGTAGTATTTATCCCTCTATTATCGTCTTAGTTCACTTAGCTTAATGTCTTTGAGGTTTATTCAAATTGTAGTAAATATGAATAGAATTTACATTTGTAAATGGTCTTCCCTTGTAGCTCAATTGGTTAAGAATCTGCCTGCAATACAGAAGACCTGTATTCAATTCCTGGGTCAGGAAGATCCCCTGGAGAAGGAAATGGCAACCTACTCCAGTTTTCTTGTCTGAAGAATCCCATGGATAGAGGAGCCTAGCAGGCTACAATCAATGAGGATCTAAGAGGCAGACATGACTTAGTAACTAAACCACCACCACATTTGTAAATAGTCATACATATATAATATATAGTAATTGATATGGTTCTATTAGTTTCTAGTCATATATCAAGCATCCTTTCTAAACAAAGTATTCCTCCACTTAAGAATTGTGTTAATAGTGAAAAAAATTTCACCTTCCATTTCTTCTTAGTTGGAAGTATTTTCATATTTGAAGCAAATATGTTCTTATACATGCAAGAAGTGTGGAAGACTATGCCTTTCCTTTAAGAAACCTCAAACAACTCTATGCAATCTGTATCACAAAGTAATCTTTAATTGTCTCAGTGATCTATTAAACTGTCAGTTCAAATCAACAGGGAAAAGTTAATTCCCTATGTAAAAACTGTTATTGTGAATTTAGAGCATAGTTAAGCAGTGCTCAGCAAGCATTCTCAGATGAGGGAGCTGTTATCCTCTTGTGGAGAAGGTCATCATTGGATATAGATTAGCAGAGGGAGTGTGAGACTGTGTGTGGTCAATGACAGTTATCAGTAAGGTGGGTATTTCTCAAGATTAAAAAAAAAAAAGGGTCCACTAATGTCCTTATATTTTAATTTCCTCAGTTCAATTCAGTTCAGTCGCTCAATCATGGCCGACTCTTTGCAACCCCATGAATCGCATTATCCAGGCCTCCCCGTCCATCACCAACTCCTGGAGTTTACCCAAACTCATGTCCATCGAGTTGGTGATGCCATCCAGCCATCTCATCCTCTGTCGTCCCCTTCTCCTCCTGCCCCCAATCCCTCCCAGCATCAGAGTCTTTTCCAATGAGTCAACTCTTCGCATGAGGTGGCCAAAGTATTGGAGTTTCAGCTTTAGCATCAGTCCTTCCAATGAACACCCAGGACTGATCTCCTTTAGAATGGACTTGTTGGATCTCCTTGCAGTCCAAGGGACTCTCAAGAGTCTTCTCCAACACCACAGTTCAAAAGCATCAATACTTCGGTGCTCAGCTTTCTTTATAGTCCAACTCTCACATCCATACATGACCACTGGAAAAACCATAGCCTTGACTAGATGGACCTTTGTTGGCAAAGTAATGCCTCTGCTTTTTAACGTGCTGTCTAGTTTGGTCATAGCATTTCTTCCAAGAAGTAAGTGTCTTTTAATTTCATGGCTGTAGTCAAGATCTGCAATGATTTTGGAGCCGCAAAAAGCAAAAGTCTCTCACTGTTTCCATTGTTTCCCCATCTAACTGCCGTGAGGTGATGGGACCATATGCCATGATCTTAGTTTTCTGAATGTTGAGTTTTAAGCCAACTTTTTCTCTCTCCTCTTTCACTTTCCTCAAGAGTCTCTTTAGTTCTTCTTCTTTTTTTTTTTTCTTCTTTAGTTCTTCTTCGATTTCCATGATAAAGGTAGTGTCATCTGCCTGTCTGAGGTTATTGATATTCCTCCTGGCAATCACAATTCCAGCTTGTGCTTAATCCAGCCCAGCATTTCCCATGATGTAATCTACATATATAAGCAGGGTGACAATATAGTGCCTTGCGGTACTCCTTTCCTGATTTAAAACCAGTCTATTGTTCCATGTCTAGTTCTAACTGTTGCTTCTTGACCTGCATACAGATTTCTCAGGAGGCAGGTCAGGTGGGCTGCTATTCCCATCTCTTTCAGTATTTTCCACAGTTTATTGTCATCCACACAAAGGCTTTGGCATAGTCAATAAAGCAAAGGTAGATGTTTTTCTGGAACTCTCTTGCTTTTTCCATGATCCAGTGGATGTTGGCAATTTGATCTCTGGTTCCTCTGCCTTTTCTAAAACCAGCTTGAACATCTGGAAGTTCATGGTTCACGTACTGTTGAAGCCTGACAGAGAATTTTGAACATTACTTTGCTAGCATGTGAGATGAGCACAATTGTGCAGTAGTATGAACACTTTTGGAGAAGGCAATGGCACCCCACTCCAGTACTCTTGCCTGGAAAATCCCATGGACGGAGGAGCCTGGTAGGCTGAAGTCCATGGGGTCGCTGGGAGTTGGAGATGCCTGAGTGACTTCACTTTCACTTTTCACTTTCATGAATTGGAGAAGGAAATGGCAACCCAATCCAGTGTTCTTTCCTGGAGAATCCCCGGGACAGGGGAGCCTGGTGGGCTGCCATCTGTGGGGTCGCACAGAGTCGGACACGACTGAAGTGACTTAGCAGCAGCAGCAGCGGCATGAACACTCTTTGGCATTGCCTTTCTTTGGGATTGGAATGAAAACTGACCTTTTCCAATCCTGTGGCCACTGCTGAGTTTTCAAATTAGCTGCATATTGAGTGCACCACTTTCAATGCATCATCTTTTAGGATTTGAAATAGCTCAACTGGAATTCCATCACCTCCACTAGCTTTGTTTGTAGTGATGCAGACTCATTTGACTTCACATTCCTTGATGTCTGGCTCCAGGTGAGTGATCACACCATTGTGGTTATCTGGGTCTTGAAGATCTTTTTTGTATAATTCTGTGTATTCTTGCCACCTCTTCTTAATATCTTCTGCTTCTGTTAGGTCCATACCATTTCTGTCTTTTATTGTGCTCATCTTTGCATGAAATGTTCCCTTGGTATCTCTAATTTTCTTGAAGAGATCTTTAGTCTTGCCCATTCTCTTGTTTTCCTTTATTTCTTTGCATTGATCACTGAGGAAGGCTTTCTTATCTCTCCTTGCTATTCTTTGGAACACTGCATTCAAATGGGTATATCTTTCCTTTTCTCCTTGCCTTTAGCTTCTCTTCTTTTTATAGCTATTTGTAAGGCCTCCTCAGACAACCATTTTGCCTTTTTTCACTTCTTTTTCTAGGGGATGATCTTGATCACTGCCTCCTTTACAATGCCATGAATCTCTGTCTACAGTTCTTCAGGCATTCTGTCTATCAGATCTAATCCCTTGAATCTATTTGTCACTTCCACTGTATAATTGTAAGGGATTTAATTTATGTCATACCTAAATGGTCTATTTGTTTTCCCTACTTTCTTCAATGTAAGTCTGAGTTTGCAATAAGGAGTTCATGATCTGAGCCATAGTCAGCTCCCAGTCTCCCCCCCCTCCCCTACTGTATAGAGCTTCTCCATTTTTGGCTGCAAAGAACATGATCAATCTGATTTCACTATTGACCATCTGGTGATGTCCATGTGTAGAGTCCTCTTGTGTTGTTGGAAGACGGTGTTTGCTATGACCAGTGCCTTCTATTGGCAAAACCCTGTTAGCCTTTGACCTGCTTCATTTTGTACTCCAAGGCCAAATTTGCCTGTTACTCCAAATGTTTCTTGATTTCCTACTTTTGCATTCCAGTCCATTATAATGAAAAGGACATCGTTTTTAGGGTGTTAGTTCTAGAATGTCTTGTAGGTCTTCAAAGAAAGTCCAGCTTCAGCTTCTTCAGTGTTACTGGTCGGGACATAGACTTGGATTACCGTGATATTGAACGATTTGCCTTGGAAACGAACAGAGATCATTCTGCTATTTTTGAGATTGCATCTGAGTACTGTATTTTGGACTCATTTTTTGCTTATGAGGGCTACTCCGTTTCTTCTCAGGGATTCTTGCCCACAGTAGTAGATATAATTGTCATCTGAGTTAAATTCACCCATTGCATTGCACTTTAGTTCACTGATTCCTAAAATGTCGATGTTCCCTCTTGTCATCTCCTGTTTGACCCCTTCAAATTTGCCTTGATTCATGGACCTAACATTTTAGGTTCCTATGCAATATTGCTCTTTATAGCATCGGGCTTTACTTCCATCAGCAGTCATATCCACAGCTGGATTTTGTTTTTGCTTTGGCTCTGTCCCTTCTTTCTTTCTGGAGTTATTTCTCCACTCTTCTCCTTTAGCATATTGGGCACCTACCAACTTGGGGAGTAAATCTTTCAGTGTAATACCTTTTTGCATTTTCATACTGTTTATGGGGTTCTCAGGTTTCCCTGTTGTCTCAGACGGTAAAGCATCTGCCTGCAATGTGGGAAAACTGGCTTAGATCCTTGGGTCAGGAAGACCCCCTGGAGAAGGAAATGGCAACCCACTCCAGTACTCTTGCCTGGAAAATCCCATGGTCAGAGGAGCCTGATAGGTTACAGTCCATAGAGTCGCAAAGAGTCAGACACAACTGAGCGACTTCACTTTATGGTGTTCGCAAGGCCAGAATACTGAATTATCCTCTAATAAATGTTCTAATAAATAAATATTCTCTAATAAATGTAAAGAAATTATCCTTTAGTAAATGTTAATAAACCATATAAATAGGAGACATGATTTTTGTTGTTGTTGTTGTTTCCTTTTTCACTTCATAAATTTGCCATTTTTGCTGATGTATGACAATATGGATTGATTTTAGGGAGAATTTTGCTGGTTAAAAAAAAAGTTGATTTGAAATTGTCTGATACATAACGGAATAAAGCACATGATGAGGACATTAATCATATACTACTACCTATAAAAGGTTACCCAGAAACTTAGATGCTTAGACAGCAACGTTTGTCACACAGTTATTTGGGTCAGGAGTCCATACCAGGCTTCGCTGAGTCCTTTGGCTGAGGGTATCTCACAGGGTTGTGACCAAGGTTTGCTCAGGGCTGCAGTTTTTTCCAGGCTGGACTGAGGGATTTGCTTCCCCACATGACACAATATGGCAGCTTGCTTCATCAGACTGAACAAGTAATAAGAGCAAGAGTGAGAGAGAATGTGAATAAGATGGAAGTCACAGTCTTTTATAACCCAATCTTGGAAATGACATTCCATAAGTTTTTCTCTATTTGCCAGAAACAAGAGCTAGGTTAAAAACACACTCAAGGCTAGGAAATTGTGCCATGGCATGAATAATAGGAGGTGGTGGTAATTGGGGCTAATTTATAATGGCCTACTGCAGTAAGAAAATTAAAAAAAAAATAACCTTAGTGATTTATATTTAAAAAATCACACTGACATGATCACAAATTAGCTAGAAAAATGATCTCCTAAAAGAAGTAAAATTTTGAGAGAGACAAAATGCAATTTCCACTTTCTGGTAAGTATAGTAAGCTGCTTGCTAGGATTTGCAAATTGTTATTGATAGAATATTACTTAAAATTCTTTTTACTATCTATCAGCAATCTCACCATTTCCTAGTTTCTTCATAGTAAAATATTTTCTATTTTTCATTTTTATACATAAATTGATTGAGCTAATAAAGCCTTTATGATTTACAAGATTAATTTTATGCTATTCACAAGATAAGATAGTGCTTTATAAACATGAAAGTACTTTGTAAAGATTGAAATACAGTCAGCTTCTCCTTAACATTTGTAGAATTGAATCATATATAGGGATTTCCAGAGAAAAGTAAAAAGGTTATAGTTAGAGGTGAAAGAAAGTCTAGTTGAGGGTTAATTTACAGAAACTCAATGTAGATATGCTTAGCATATTAAAATATGATCTGAAATTCCTAGGCTAAACGTCAAAATAAGTCACTGTCAAATAACACATCCACCTAGAATTGTAATGTTGGGAAAATTCTAACAACTAATCTTGTATTTCACTGGAAGTAATCAAACATTCAGAAGTGTCTGATCAAGGTCTGTGGTTTTACTCCAGGGCCCATTTAACCAACCCCAGTGATAGTGGTAAGACTGAAATGTGCTCTCTGCTTGTTGTTAAAGATAGATGTAAGTCCAACATACAGTTAAATGGGGTGCCAGAGTTTAAAACAAAGGCAGAGATGGTGCCATAATGAAGCATGAGTATTCTCAAATCTTCCATCTTTCAGAATGTAATCCATTCCTCTAACACCCAAATAAAAGTTCAAGGTCTTATCCACTGAAGGATTTGGGGCTTTCTATCCAAAGTATTTCTTTCTTTCTTTGTTTTGTTTTATTTTTTAAGAATACTAAGGGAGAGCTTATATGGTCCAGAAACCCACTGTTCTTCCATACTTCAGCCAATCATTGTTAAGGTGACCTTTGGTCAATATTTATTGTAATAACTTTTTAAAATTATTATTAAAGTTGGAAGCAATTTGTCTGAAAGCTTGAACATGTACATGAAAAGCACAATACAATGAAAAATTCCTAAAATGAAACAATTTTTGATATTGCTGCCTCTGGAGTAGTCATCTAGGTTTTGCTCTTCCTTGGATTTTTTTTTTTTTTTTTTTTTTTGCCAGTCTTTCTCAGCCTGCTGGAGAAGGCAACAGCTACCCACTCCAGTACTCTTGCCTGGAAAATCCCACAGACGGAGGAGCCCGGTGGGCTGCAGTCCATGTGGTCGCAAAAAGTCGGACACGACTAAGTGACTTCACTTTCACTTTTCACTTTTGCTGGGGTCCAGCCCCGGCTGATCCAGGGTATTCAAAGGAGAGATGGCATCGGCCACCTATTTATTTAAATATTCATCAAAGATATAAAGAGTAATAGAATGAGGATAGCTCAGTGAGGAAATTCAGTGGAGAAAAGAGGTTGAATAATTCAGCCAGAAGGTGAGAGAAAGAACGACATGGGGAGATCAAGTTTTGGTGAACAAGGCCCACACTTTATTTTCCAAAGTAGTTTTTACACCTTAAATTATGCATAGAGGATAATGGGGGAAGGGGTAGAGTCATGCAGTAAGCCAGGCTTTCTTCCTGCAGACTTATCATATGCAAAAGTTTAGGTGATTTGCATCATCTTCTGGCCCGGAGGCCTGTTAACATTTTAAGACCCTTTCTTCAGAAAACTTATTTTTCTCTAAAGGTGATTAGTCAGGCGCCACCCTCCAAAAGCATTAAAGTTGCATTCCTATAGGGCAAAGGTGTGGTGGGCTGTAACAAGAAAAAGAATTAACTCAAGGGTCCAAGGTTACAAACACTAAAGCTACTACTTACACCAATTATATTAATCAATACACTGCCAGGGACACAGCAGGTAAGGGATATGGAGACTTAGCAGCAAACATTGGCCCAACAAGTGAAAAACCCTTAACCAATACAATTTCTAATCAATCTTTTAACTGCTCAAAGGAATCTGTATTTAGACAGTTTAGAACATCTCATGCCTCTCACAGTTGGGAGGCTCTAAGCAATCACATGTGGCCGGAAAAACCTATTCAGGCAGGCTAGAGGATTTCCAAAGGAGTTTGTAGGTTGAAACACTGTCACACCCAGGAATTATTAACTGGAGCTGTAAGTTAACTCTTTTTTCAGAGAGAGGTAGTGGGGGACAGCCCCCCTCCACCCCCATAAAGTCAGAGGTGTGGGTGAGAGCACAAAGCAGAAAGTAGGCAGACTCTGGTTTTGGGGGTAGATGCTCGAGAATTTCCAGGGGGACTCCTGAGGCTCGATCCCGCCTTTGCGTATGCCGAGCCTCCTTCCTCATGACCTTTGCCACGGGCGGAGTTCCACATGCTGCCGCCTGGCAGTGATAGACTTCCAGTTGAGCTATTCCAGACCCTGAAAGATTATGCTGTGAAAGTGCTGCACTCAATATGCAATATGCAATATGCACTCAATGTGCAATATGCCGGCTCCCGGCACACTTTCATGCATTGGAGAAGGAAATGGCAACCCACTGCAGTGTTTTTGCCTGGAGAATCCCAGGGATGGCGGAGCCTGATGGGCTGTCGTCTATGGGGTCGCAGAGTCGGACACTACTGAAGTGACTTAGCAGCAGTAGCAGCTCAGCCTGCTAAAATTTTGAAAGGATTCAGTCCCCTACCTCCTTCTTCTCTCACTTCCAAGCCATCCCCAATGACTATTTTCACCACTCCCAAATCAGGTATTCAATTCTTTCCAGGGTTCAAACAAATGAGGAAAAGAGGTTTTTCCTTTTCTTATAGCTGCCTCTAGCTTGAGTGATAATACTGCGGACTGCAGTTCAAAAAGATATTTTTTTACATCATTATATGGAGCATTTAGCTCCTCTTTGTCTCATTAACTCTCTATTTCTGATTAGGATTTTAGTGTTAACTTCACTCAACCAATTGATCCATTAAAATATATTCCTATATAAATGATTCAGAAATGTCCTTGATGCTTGAAATGCATTTTGTCTTGCTTTCTAGCTATAAAGTTTTCAAACATTCTTTGAAAGAATTTCATTGTATGTATGAAAACTCTGTGTAAATATCAATCTTAAGTTTTTAGTAGGCTTTTCCAGTTCACTATTATGCCTCAGAACTCTTTAAAAAATACACATTAGCATATGTGAATACTGTAAAACCTATAAATCTACTTAAACATGCATCTATCTTAACATCTCATTCGTAGAAGATATGATAGTTTACTATGAAAGGCTAATCTCTCTAGCTATGTTCTCACTTTTTTGATTGCATCTCTTTTCCTTTTCCACTCCTCACTGTGCATCATCAAACTTCCTCCTCTAGTGGGTCATCCCCATCAGATTATACACATGAAGATGGCTCTGAAGTTGATCAGCCTGAGTCTGCAACATGGCTTCCCCAGTTACCACTTTTGAAACCTTAGCTTTCTCATTTGAAACACTGAGTCAATTATATAATACTTCAACTCATATTTCATAAAGTTACATAGATAAAATAGATGATGCATGCAAAATACTTAGCAAAATCCCTGGTACATGTTTAAAAACTAAAGGACTTGTTATGTTATTAATACCAACCTCAAAACCTGAAACTTTCTTTAAAAAGTTCCTTTATTAAATATCAATTTGCAGTTTTCAGCTCAGATCTGATTTTCTTTCAGAGCCCAAATCATAGAAATATATATGGATAAACTTTATTTTACCTGCTATGAAAATATTTTCTTAGTTTGATTCTTTTGTGTGCATTATTCCCAAATATTTCTGTTGTCTAATTTAGACCAACACCTCTTCTCTTTCTACCCTGTGATTTTAACTGATAGTATCACCTTTTTTTCCCCCACACATATCAACCATATCTTTATGCTAAAAATACTCAAATTTAAATCCCCTGCCTCTTTACTGCCACATTAGCATGTCTCACATGCATCACATGCTTCAAAGACAATTCAGATATTATATATAATCTATTTCTGCTTTTTCTTTATACCAGGAAACGGCACCAACATGTACTACATTTTTCAAGCCAGGGAACACAGCAGCTTTGATCCAACAGAACTTCATTTTCTTCCCATTCTGTTTTGTTAGTTTTTATATATTATACCCATGAATGTTAAAAGAATGAGCAATAACGAATTATAATGATTGGTTTAAAGAATATTAAGATTTTTAAAGATGTTATTAATAAAAGATGCCCCATTCTTTTTTTTCCCAACTAAATCATTTCGTTTTCCTTCAAAAAAAAAAAAAAAAAAAAGACTGAAAAAACACAATTCTGGAAATACAAGGCTAAACACAGCATTCAGAGTGCTGCACTGACACAACTGACCCTCTACACAAAACAATAATAATGCCCATAATGTATGGCAGAGGTTTTAAATTCCATGCATACAGGTTTAATAACTGCAAAGAACAATGGAAGCAAAAACAGAAAAACAACACAAACACTGAATATACATGATATCCCTTTTGCGCTTCATTTTAGAAAGGGGGCCATAGCACCTGGCCCCCTTCCAAGGCATGATACCAAAAGCAGACCCCACCAATGATGTCATCTTGCCCTATTCTTGATCACTATTTTTTCTTTTCTCTTTAGGCTAATTTTTTACTAATATCTGATAAAACACACTTTCCAAAGTCAGTGTTAACTGAATTTCTGATTTAATTATCTCTTAAAGTTTTATTTAATAATCAGAGTCATACATTTCATATTTTCATTTTGTTAAAAGTTTTTCTCCAATAAAAAGGCAGAAAGTGGCTTGAGGTGTCTTAATGAAGATTAACTTCATAGTATTTTCTTCTTATGGATAATGTTGGCATTTGAAGCATTCAGCTTAAAAGAACAATGTTACAAGAAATAATAAATGATTTGGAGATGGGGAAAAGAAAATAAATATGAAATAGTTTCTATGGCATTTTACGTCTTTCTTTCTGCTTGACATTACAAACCAATCAAACAGTCTACAGATTCAGATTCTAATTACATTATAAGCACAATGTCTCAGCAGTGTTGTGTTTGCCCTGTTGAGTGGAGACCCCACATGTTGTGTCAGATTAGATATTTGGAAATCTTTTAATATGTGAAGAATTGACATACTGACATTTACCATCACTAAATGGAGAACAGTATCAGAGACAAGCTTCTTTTCCTGAAGCAGAGTGTGTTATCAAATTCTGGGAACAGCTGGCTTGACAGATTGTCCTTGTTTGTCCCCAGCTTAGATTCTGTTGAACACTTCAGCATGTATTGGGTATGTTATTTAGGCTAGACGTGACATTTCCAGTACCTCTTTAAAGGTCAGAATGACAGATGTCTGGGCGTAATATTCTTTACTGGAAATATTTATACAGCAATCAATGCTTATATATTCTTCAAATACTGTTCCTTTTTTAAAGTGATTTGTAAGAATTTGTTTTTTTTAAAGAGATATCTCAGCCCTGATTTTTTGATCTCCTGGATATAATGCATAACACTCTAGAAAAAATGAGACAATATAATATGTTAACTCCATAAGATGATTATGAAGACCAAATATCTGAAAATACTTTGCAATTTTAAAGTAAAATATTAACATTAGTTATTTTCATTACAGGCATTTTGTATGCTTATTTTCTATATGAATAAGCACACTAACCAATTTCTAAATAAATAGCTGGATAGACGGATGAATGATAGAATCCACATCTAACATCTGGTGTCATATGCTGTCATCCAAAACTAACCATTACATAGTAATGAAGCCAGCATCCTTTCATCAAATGGAAACACTATCAATATCCTAAGCACTATGTTACATAATACAATTACCTAGAGATTTAGTGAAAGAAACAAGAAAAGGCTTAATATAACATGTCTCAGAGCATGCAATTTTATAAATCCCTCAGTTCCCAACTCTAACAGCTAAGTAGGAGTGGTGGTTTAATTTGGGTGTTAATATTGCCCCTGATCAATCTTCTGCTGCCAATCTCTTGTTTTCCCTGATAGTTCCAGGATTCCTCCTGCTTCCGCCCAAGTTCCCCTTACCTTTAACATGGATTATATTATTAACAGTTTTAATCCACACACACAAAAATCATAAATATTGCAATTTATAAAGCACAGCTCTTGTAGACATCATTACCAAGATTCACTTTCCTAAGATGCAGCAGATGATATTAAATAAGTGTGCTCCCAGTTAAACAGGTTACATCCTAAATAAAGATACGTCATATGGGCAAATGGAGAAGGCAATGGCACCCCACTCCAGTACTCTTGCCTGGAAAATCCCATGGATGGAGGGGCCTGGTAGGCTGCAGTCCATGGGGTCGCTAAGAGTCAGACACGACTGAGCGACTTCACTTTCACTTTTCACTTTCCTGCATTGCTGAAGGAAATGGCAACCCTCTCCAGTGTTCTTGCCTTGAGAATCCCAGGGACTGGGGAGCTTGGTGAACTGCCATCTCTGGGGTCGCACAGAGTCGGACATGACTGAACTGACTTAGCAGCAGCAGCAACATATGGGCGAAAGTTGTCAGTGTTTAACCTGCTCTTGCCAATTATTCTAATGAACTGTATAGTCAGTCTGATACAACTTGACATGAATAATTTTTAATTAAACAGAAATATTAGGATTTATATAAAAAATCTTAAAAGTGGTTTGAATGGTTCTATCATCATTATTATAAGGAGTTTAAACTGCCAATCATGCAGAAGACTGGGGTGTTTCCATTGTATAACTGGAAACATCTTGTTAAAATTTTGTGTGATTCTTCACATAGTGGCAGAATTGTGCCCATCTCCATTCAATTTAGATGAACTCCCATGATCATTTAAAAATTAATTTTATTCTGTCATATAGAGGTATTTACCGCTTTCATTTCCATCACTTTCCAGGAGTGTGTATAAAGAATTCTTACTTTTCTCTTATCAATTCAGTTCAGTTCAGTCACTCAGTAGTGTCCGACTCTATGCGACCCCATGAACCGCAGCACGCCAGGCCTCCCTGTCCATCACCAACTCCCGAAGTCCACCGAAACCCATGTCCATTGAGTCAGTGATGCTATCCAACCATCTCATCCTCTGTCATCCCCTTCTCCTCCTGCCTTCAGTCTTTCCCAGCATCAGGGTCTTTTCAAATGAGTCAGCTCTTTGCATCAAGTGGCCAAAGTATTGGAGTTTCAGCTTCAACATCAGTCCTATCAATCTCTTAATCAACCTGATGTAAATTATCTACTGTATTTTATACTTTGTATTTCATGAGATACACAGAAACTTATGAACATGGGTATCCCAGGGACAAAGATGGTCACATTTAAAGGTATTTGAGTTCTGCTTCTAAAGTATATGTCCCAGTATATCTTATTATTATTAATTTCACTTAATATACATATTTAACAGTAGAACATGTTATTGTTAAAACTGTTTTTTATATTTTGGAAGCATTCTCTTTTTATTTCATTTTTAGGACGTTTTTACAGATTTATATATATGTTCCTCAAATTTTGTGGTTTTGAGCTCAATAGATTATGTCACTTGGATAAATAATGATAAATATTTATATCTCAAGAAGATTGGAAATACCTAAAAGGAGCATTCTTATTTATTAGACAAATAAGTTTTAAAAAATCACATCCTTAGAATTCAAAAAATATGCAAATTCAGCAAATATTTGTTCACACAATACTAGGATCGTTATAAAAATTTTTGGAAAATAATATTCAGGTCTTCGTGTCAATCATGACAGAATAATGGGAAATTCATGTAAATAGACCCCAGAGAATTTCTAGGTTCAGATAACATAAAAATGCTTCAAGGTCTTTGTATTATTATCCTCAATGATCCACACTCTCTTGTAGAAGTATCATATTGCCTCATTCTTGCCAAGTTTCCTTTTAGGTACAATATATTCTCTCTTCTTATTTTGAGGCTTAGTCCTATAACGTTGGCTCCCCAGGTGGCTCAATAAAGAATCCACCTGTCAATGAAGGAGACATAGGAAATGCAGGTTTGATCCTTGGGTAGGAAAGGTCCCACAAAGGAGAAAATGACAACCTACTCCAGTATTCTTGTCTGAAATCCCATGGACAGAGGAACCTAGTGGACTGCAGTCCAAGGGGTCCAAAGAGTCAGACACGACTGAGCAACTGAGCACATGTGACTTTTTTGAACAAGAAAATGGTTGAGTAAGCTATATATGACCAGAAAATGAAAACGCACTTCCACAGTTCAGTTGGGTTTCTTGTTTCTCTCTTCTTCCAGGAGAACAGCCTGCTCCAGTTATGAGCTATCTCTGCTCAGTTGGAAGGATGCGCCTGCAATGTGGGGACCTGCGTTCGATCCCTGGATTGGGAAGATCATCTAGAGAAGGGAAATGTTACCCACTCCAGTATTCTGGCCTGGAGAATTCAGACACGACTGACCAAATTTCACTTTCACTTTAGGATATAGGTTAGGGAGGAAGTAACTTGAGGAAGAAAGACAGAGAAGCTCTATACAGTCAGCAAAAACAAGACGGGAGAGGACTGTGGCTCAGATCATGAACTCCTATTGGCAAATTCAGACTTAAATTGAAGAAAGTGGGGAAAACCACTAGACTATTCAGGTATGACCTAAATAAAATCCCTTATAACTATACAGTGGAAGTGAGAAATAGATTTAAGGGACTAGATCTGATAGAGTGCCTGATGAACTACGGATGGAGGTTCATGACATTGTACAGGAGACAAGGAGCAAAACAATCCCTAAGAAAATGAAATGCAAAAAAGCAAAATGGCTGTCTGAGGAGGGCTTAAAAATAGCTGTGAAAAGAAGAGAAGTGCAAAGCAAAGGGGAAAAGGAAAGATATACTCATTTGAATGCAGTGTTCCAAAGAAGAGCAAGGAGAGATCAGAAAGCCTTCCTCAGCGATCATGCAAAGAAATAAAGGAAAACAAGAGAATGGGAAAGAGTAGATATCTTTTCAAGAAAATTAGAGATACCAAGGGAACATTTCATGCAGAGATGGGCTCAATAAGGGACAGAAATGGTAGGGACCTAATAGAAGCTGAAGATATTAAGAGGTGGCAAAAAATACACAGAACTGTACAAAAAAGATCTTCACAACCCAGATAATCACAAAGGTGTGACCACACACACTCACCTAGAGCCAGAAATCCTGGAATGTGAAGTCAAGTGGGCCTTAGGAAGCATCACTACCAACAAAGCTAGTGGAGGTGATGCAATTTCAGTTGAGCTATTTCAAACCCTAAAAGATGATGATGTGAAACTCAATATGTCAGCAAATTTGGAGAACTCATCAGTGGCCACAGGACTGGAAAAGGTCAGTTTTCATTCCAACCCAAAAGAAAGGTAATGCCAAAGAATGTTCAAACTACCACACAATTGCACTCATCTCACATGCTAGTAAAGTAGTGCTCAAAATTCTCCAAGCCAGGCTTTAGCAATATATGAACTGTGAACTTCCAGATGTTCAAGCCGGTTTTAGAAAAGGCAGAGGAACCAGAGATCAAATTGCCAACATCTGCTGGATCATCAAAAAAGCAAGAGGTTCCAGAAAAACATCTATTTCTGCTTTATTGACTATGTCAAAGCCTTTGACTGTGTGGATCACAATAAACTGTGGAAAATTCTGAAAAAGATGGAAATATCAGACCACCTGACCTGCCTCTTGAGAAACCTGTATGCAGGTCAGGAAGCAACAGTTTAAAACTGGACATGGAACAACAGACTGGTTCCAAATAGGAAAAGGAGTACGTCAAAGCTGTATACTGTCCCCCTGCTTATTTAACTTTTCTGCAATGGCACCCCACTCCGGTACTCTTGCCTGGAAAGTCCCATGGACAGGGGAGCCTGGTAGGCTGCAGTCGATGGGGTCGCGAAGAGTCAGACACAACTGAGCGACTTCACTTTCACTTTTCACTTTCATGCATTGGAGGAGGAAATGGCAACCCATTCCAGTATTCTTGCCTGGAGAATCCCAGGGACGGCGGAGTCTGGTGGACTGTCATCTGTGGGGTTGCACAGAGTCGGACACGACTGAAGCGACTTAGCAGCAGCAGAGTACATCAAGAGAAAGGCTGGGCTGGATGAAACACAAGCTGGAATCAAGATTGCCAGGAGAAATATAAATAACCTCAGATATGCAGATGACACCATCCTTATGGCAGAAAGCCAAGAGGAACTAAAAAGCCTCTTGATGAAAGTGAAAGATGAGAGTGAGAAATTTGGCCCAAAGCTCAACATTCAGAAAACTAAGATCATGGCATCCAGTCCCATCACGTCATGGGAAATAGATGGGGAAACAGTGAAAACAGTGGCTGACTTTATTTTTATGGACTCCAAAATCACTGCAGATGGTGACTGCAGCCATGAAATTAAAAGACGCTTACTCCTTGGAAGGAAAGTTATGACCAACCTAGATAGCACATTAAAAAGCAGAGACATTGCTTTGCCGACAAAGGTCTGTCTAGTCAAGGTTATGGTTTTGCAGTGGTCATGTATGGATGTGAGAGCTGGATTATAAAGAAAGCTGAGCACTGAAGATTGATGCTTTTGAACTGTGGTGTTGGAGAAGACTCTTGCGAGTCCCTTGGACTGTAAGGAGATCCAACCAATCCATCCTTAAGGAGATCAGTCCTGGCTGTTCATTGGAAGGACTGATGTTGAAGCTGAAGCTCCAATGCTTTGGCCACCTGATGCGGAGAGCTGACTCATTGGAAAGGACTCTGAAGCTGGGAGGGATTGAGGGCAGGATGTGAAGAGCTGATTCATTTGAAAAGACCCTGATTCTTGGAAAGATTGAGAGCAGGAGGAGAAGGGGACAACAGAGGATGAGATGGTTGGATGGCATCACCGACACAATGGACATGGGTTTGGGTGGACTTCGGGAATTGGTGATAGACAAGGTGGCCTGGCATGATGTGGTTCATGGGGTTGCAAAGAGTTGGACATGACTGAATGACTGAACTGAACTTGAGGAACAGAGCAGAACACAAGAGAGCTAAGTTGAATAGAACTTATTGTAACTGATCTGTGGAATATTGAGTCAGAAATAACTTTTTATTGTTGAAATACACTCAATTAGGAATTATTTTCTTGCTGCAACAGACCCAAATTATTTAGCCTTTCTAAAGGTATTCTGGCAAATAAAAAGTAAAGCAAGCAGATAAATAATAACAATATCTGTAACCATCTATTTTATTCATATTATTCCATGTCAGTCATTTACTTACATAGTCATTCCTTTACTCAATAAATATGAGTCACGGTTAGAGTAAAGAACTGCCAGTTACTACTGGGGGGAAAAAATGATATCAGAAACTACAAAAAATTTATCCCCTTAAGAAATCTATTCTCTCCCAAATCAGTGCACATTCTTGTTTTCAAATTATTTTCTGGACAATATTTCAAAAGTGGATGTCATAATGTTGTAAGTTCAGTTCAGTCACACAGTCATGCCCAACTCTTTGTGACCCCATGGACTGCAAAATGCCAGGCTTCCATGTCCATTGCCAACTCCCAAAGCTTACTCAAACTCATGTGTATCAAGTCATGATGCCATCCAACCATCTCATCCTCTACCATCTCCTTCTCCTCCCACTTTCAGTCTTTCCCAGCATTAGGGTCTTTTCCAATGAGTCAGTTCTTCGCATCAGGTGACCAAAGTATTGGAACTTCAGATTCAGCATCAGTCCTTCCAATGAATATTCAGGACTGATATCCTTTAGGATGGACTGGTTGGATCTCCTTGCAGTCCAAGGGACTCTCAAGAGTCTTCTCCAACCCCACAGTTCAAAAGCAACAATTCTCAGTGCTCAGCTTTTGTTATACTCCAACTCTCACATCCATACACGACTATTGGAAAAACCATAGCTTTGGCTAGATGGACCTTTGTGGTAAAGTAATGTCTGATTAACGTATGCTGTCTAGGTTGGTCATAGCTTTTCTTCCAAGGAGCAAACGTCTTTTAATTTCATGACTGCAGTCAAGATCTGAAGTGATTTTGAAGCCCCCCAAAATAAAGTGTCTCACTGTTTCCATTGTTTTCCCATCTATTTGCCATGAAGTCATGTGACCAGATGCCATGATCTTAGTTTTCTGAATGTTGAGTTTTACGCCAACTTTTTCACTCTCCTCTTTCACTTTCCTCAAGAGGCTCTTTTGTTCTTCTTCACTTTCTGTCATAAGGGTGTTGTCATCTGCATATTTGAGGTTGTTGATATTTCACCTGGAAATCTTGATTCCACCTTGTGCTTCATCCAGCCCAGCGTTTTCTATAATGTACTCTGCATATAAGTTAAATAAGCAGGGTGACAATATACAGCCTTGACGCACTCCTTTCCCAATTTGGAACCAGTCTGTTGTTCCATGTCCAGTTCTCACTGTTGCTTCCTGACCTGCATACAGATTTCTCAGGAGGCAGGTCAGGTGGGCTGGTATTCCCATCTCTTGATGGAAATTTTCCACAGTTTGTTGTCATCCACACTGCTTTGGCATAGTCAACAAAGCAAAAGTAGATGTTTTCCTGGAGCTCTCTTGCTTTTTCAATGATCCAACAGATGTTAGCAATTTGATCTCTGGTTCCTCTGCCTTTTCTAAATCCAGGTTGAACCTCTGGAAGTTCACAGTTCACGTACTGTGAAAGCCTGGCTTAGAGAATTTTGACCTCTATTTTACTAGCAAGTGAGATGATCGCAATTGTGTGGTAGTTTGAGCATTCCTTGGCATTTGCCTTTCTTTAGGATTGGATGGAAACTGACCTTTTCCAGTCCTGTGGCCACTGCTGAGTTTCCAGATTTGCTGGCATATTGAGTGCAGCAGTTTCACATCATCATCTTTTATGATTTGAAGTAGATCAACTGGAATTGCATCACCTCTACTAGCTTTGTTTGAGTGATGATTCCTAAGTCCCACTTGACTTCATATTCCAGGATGTCTGGCTCTAGCTGATCACACCATAGTGGTTATCTGGGTCAGGAAGATCTTTTTTGGACAGTTCTTCTGTGTATTCTTGCCACCTCTTCTTAATATTTTCTGCTCTGTTAGGTCCATACCATTTCTGCCCTTTATTGTGCCCATCTTTGCATGAAATGTTCCCTTGATATCTCTGATTTCCTTGAAGGGATCTCTAGTTTTTCCCATTCTATTGTTTTCCTCTATTTTTTGCATTGATCACTGAGGAAGGCTTTCTTATCTCTCCTTGCTATTCTTTAGAACTCTGCATTCAAATGGGCATATGTTTCCTTTTCTTCTTTGCTTTTAGCTTCTCTTCTTTTCTCAGCTATTTGTAAAGCCTCCTCAGACAACCATTTTGCCTTTTTTTATTTCTTTTTCTTGGGAATGGTCTTGATCACTGACTCCTGTACAATATCATGAATCTCCATCCATAGTTTTCTGGATGTGAACCTCTGTCCACAGTTCTTCAGGCACTCTTTCTATCAGATCTAATTCGTTGAATCTATTTGTCACTTCCACTATATAATCATAAAGGATTTGATTTAGGTCATACCTGAATGGTCTACTGGTTTTCCCTACTTGCTTCAATTTATGTCTGAAGTAGGCAATAAGGAGTTCATGATTTGAGCCACAGTCAGGTTCCAGTCTTGTTTTTGCTGACTGTATAAAGATTCTCCATCTTTGGCTGCAAAGAATATAATTAATCTGCTTTCAGTATTGACCATCGGGTGATGTCCATGTGCAGAGTCTTCTCTGTGTGGCTGGAAGAGGGTGTTTGCTATGACCAGTGCATTCTCTTGGTAAAACTCTATTCAGTTCAGTTCAGTTCAGATCAGTTGCTCAGTCGTGTCTGACTCTTTGCAACCCCATGTATCGCAGCAATCCAGGCCTCCCTGTCCATCACCAACTCCCGGAGTTCACTCAAACTCAGGTCCATCGAGTCAGTGATGCCATCCAACCATCTCATCCTCTGTCATCCCCTTTTCTTCCTGCCCCCAATCCCTCTCAGCATCAGTTTTTTCCAATGAGTCAACTCTTCGCATGAGGTGGCCAAAGTACTGGAGTTTCAGCTTTAGCATCATTCTTTCCAAAGATATCCCAGGGCTGATCTCCTTCAGAATGGACTGGTTGGATCTCCTTGCAGTCCAAGGGACTCTCAAGAGTCTTCTCCAACACCACACTTCAAAAGCATCAATTCTTCAGTGCTCAGCCTTCTTCACAGTCCAACTCTCACATCCATACATGACCACAGGAAAAACCATAGCCTTAACTAGACAGACTTATGTTGGCAAAGTAATATCTCTGCTTTTGAATATGCTATCTAGGTTGGTCATAACTTTCCTTCCAAGGAGTAAGTGTCTTTTTTTTTTTTTTTTTTTGGAGTAAGTGTCTTTTAATTTCATGGCTGCAATCACCATCTGCTGTGATTTTGAAGCCCCCAAAAATAAAGTCTGACACTGTTTCCCCATCTATTTCCCATGAAGTGATGGGTCCAGATGCCATGATCTTAGTTTTCTGAATGTTGAGCTTTAAGCCAACGTTTTCCCTCTCCTCTTTCACTTTCATCAAGAGGCTTTTTAGTTCCTCTTCACTTTCTGCCATAAGGATGGTGTCATCTGCATATCTGAGGTTATTGATATTTCTCCTGGCAATCTTGATTCCAGCTTGTGCTTCTTCCAGCCCAGCGTTTCTCATGATGTACTCTGCAGATAAGTTAAATAAGCAGAGTGACAATATACAGCCTTGATGAACTCGTTTTCCTATTTGGAACCAGTCTGTTGTTCCATGTCCAGTTCTAACTGTTGCTTCCTGACCTACATACAGGTTTCTCAACAGGCAGGTCATGTGGTCTGGTATTCCCATCTCTTTCAGAATTTTCCACAGTTTATTGTGATCCACACAGTCAAAGACTTTGACATAGTCAATAAAGCAGAAGTAGATGTTTTTCTGGAACTCTCTTGCTTTTTTGATGATCCAGCAGATGTTGGCAATTTGATCTCTGGTTCCTCTGCCTTTTCTAAAACCAGCTTGAACATCTGGAAGTTCACCGTTCACGTATTGCTGAAGCCTAGCTTGGAGAATTATGAGCATTACTTTACTAGCATGTGAGATGAGTGCAATTGTGTGGTAGTTTGAGCATTCTTTGGCATTGCCTTTCTTTGGGATTGGAATGAAAACTGAACTTTTCTAGTTCTGTGGCCGCTGCTGAGTTTTCCACATATGCTGGCATATTGAGTGTAGCACTTTCACAGCATCATCTTTCAGGATTTGGAATAGCTCAACTGGAATTCCATCACCTCCACTAGCTTTGTTTGTAGTGATGCTTTCTAAGGCCCACTTGACTTCACATTCCAGGATGTCTGGCTCTAGGTGAGTGATCACACCACGGTGATTATCTTGGTCGTGAAGGTCTTTTTTTGTGGGCTATGCTCAGTAAATCTTTAATCCAATTTTCTGTTGATGGGTGAGCCTGTGTTCCCTTCCTATTTTTTGACCTGGGGACAAACTATGGTGGAGATAATGAAATTAGTGGTGACCTCCTTCCAAAGGCAGGCACTGCTGCCCTCAGTGACCCTGACCCTGCACCAGGCCACCATGACCCATACCTCCACCAAAGACTCCTGGACTCACAGACAAGTCTGGGTCAGTGTCTTGTGGGGTCAGTGCTCCTTTCTCCTGGTTCCTGGTGCACACGAGGTTTTGTTTGTGCCTTCCAAGTGTCTGTTTCCCCAGTCCTATGTAAGTTCTGCTGGCTCTGTAGTGGGGTTAATGGCAACCTCCTCCAAGGGGGCTTATGCCATACCCAGGTCTTTTGCACCCAGAGTTCCTGCCCCTGTGGTAGGCAATTGCTCACACATACCTCCACAGGAGACCCTCAAACATTCAAAGGCAGGTCTGGCTAAGTCTCTGTGGAGTCTCCTGGTGAGCACAAGATTTTGTTTGAGCCCTCCAAGGATGTCTGGATCATATGGGGTTTGATTCTAAATGTGATTTCAACCCTCCTTCTACCTTTTTGGGGCTTCTCCTTTGCCCTCGAACGTGGAGTATATTTTTTTGGTGGTATCCAACATTCTCCTGTTGATGGCTGTTCAGCAGTGAGTTGTAATTGTAGAGTTTAGTCCTTGAGTTGAGCTCTGCCAGTTTGTCCTGACAAAAACCACTGTGTGGAGGCAGCAAGAGTGTGGTGAGCGGCTCCAGGAACCCTGCTGAGCCCCCACCCCTCCCCCTCTGCTAGGCAGCTGTAGTCCAGCTCCATGCAGTGGAGCTCAGGGCCCGTGCTCTGTTTGCTGCTCCACCATGACCGGTGCCCTTATCGCTGTTGTGTCTACCAGGGATAGGAGGCTCTCAGGGGCCATCAGGCACCCAGTTGTGGAGCTGCCCGAGCTGCCCCGAGCTGCCCTGAGTGGCCCCGAGCCGCCCAGCTCCCCTAATGTTATAGCAATAAGTAAATTAAAATTTTATAATTATTTATCCCAACCTAATATTCAATAAGTATTTTTTAAAAATCACATTTGCATAGTTTATAGTATATGCTCACCATTAACCATTAAATGGCAAAATATGGTGAATATTAGAAAACTCTATTAACTCTTTCAGAAATTTGAAAAGGATGTCCCTGTAGAATTTGGTAGAGTGCTAATTATAGACGAGTTCTAAGCATTTATACCAGTCAAATTGGAAAAATACACAATTTACATGGCATTATTAGCCATATCTTGTTTTGAATAATTTTTCTATGATTTAATTTTATTTCCTTGATTTTATTTATTTATTTTTGATTGGTTACTCCAGGATTTAGGTTATACATCTTTAATTAATCAAACTACCGTCAAATAATCTTGCCTTATTTTACCATTAGTGAAGATTTTTACAACATTTTATTTCTAAATCCCACTTCTCATCCTTGGTCAGATTAAGGGTTACAAAGTAAGACTTGCATTATTCCTAGAGAGTGTAAGTTATTGTAGCCAAAATTTCTGAAAAACATACCCAGTACAACTGAAACCTGAGCTTGATTTCATTCAGTTAATATAACTAGTTTAGATACTGCTTAAAAATATTAAGAAATGTTAAGTCAGTATCAGTATTTCTTGGAAATTTCTATTTTCATTTTCTTTGCTGTTGTTTTTTTGCTGATTCTGTTTGTTTCCTTTTTCTCTTTATGAAATATCCCACAATTGCAATTCAAAGATGAAACATATTTGTTTTAAATACCTTTTATGACTGGTAATAATTAATGTCATTTCTAAGAATACAGTGTGTGTGTTCATTGGTATGTATATATACATGTTCATATGTGTTTTACTATGTTTGCAGTTATTAATGATAACTATCTGATAATAACTCTTCACTAGTCCTAAAATCTAGGACTGGTTTTTCATCTGCTTACAGATCAGATATGTGAATCTTCCAAATCTAAATGGGTATCTCTGGGCCTTTTTATAGTCCAGGGTTACTATGACTTACTATTTAGTATTCACCTCTCACAAATTTACACCAATAGTATGCTAAGAAAAATTCTCTAAAATAGAATTAATTTTTAAAAAATATTGCTAATTAAAGTCTTAACACTAATAAGCTCATTATTGGGGTAGAACCGACCTAATTTTATACTAGAAACATACTGTAAAGGCACCAGTCACTCCTTTGTTTTCTTTTGAGGTGAAAACCTTGCAAGTCTATTAAATGTAGAAAAAGTTCCAATGCTGACTAAAAGCAAATGCCAAATCATGAATGTTCTTGTGACAAACATAGTGAGTGTCCTATGTTTAATATTCTTAAAATCCACAGTTAGTGATAGACAGTAGTTGGCCTAGTATAAATCAATCAAGTTTTAACTTATAACTATAGAAACATGAAGTTAGCAGTCACTGAACAAGAAAATTTAAAATTAAGAACTTTCTGTTAAGTGTTATTGACTCTGAATTTGACAGAAAAGAATTACCAACTTGTCACTTGAGAAGACACTCTAAATTTCCATTGTAGAAATGGTGAAACATAAGCCTTGACGTTAGAATTCAATATGACTCACGGCAGTGAGAGAGGCCTTCATTAATTAAACATCCACAGTGTGTTAAGGGCTGCAGAGGACAATAAAGATATGTTTCTTGCCAGGGTGGAGAATGGAAGTCATTTCCTCTTTCAACATCCATTGCTGAGGTAAGTTTTACACATCGATGAAAGAAACCTGCCTCATCATGAATAAAAAAGAGTGTAGTTTCCTCTATTCTACTTCAAGAAATTGATACTTTTTCATTATTGAAGGACAGGGACTATGCATTGACATACTTAGAAATAACACTTTTATTAGTGCTTTATGATCTAGTGACAGCAAAAGGCACATAAGCAAAGAATAGCCCCCTATTGTGCCAGTTGGGGAGTTTCTCCTGTGGCTTGGTGGCAAAGAATTTTCTTGCAAGGCAGGAGATGCAGTGTCGATCCCTGGGTCAGGAAAATCCCCTGGAGAAGAGCATGGCAACTCACTCTAGTACTCTTTCCTGGAGAATCCCATGACCAGAGGAGCCTGGTGGGCTATAGTCCATGGGGTCTCAAAGAGTCATAAACAACTAAAGTGACTGAGCATGGACACATGTGGCAGTTGCGTTTATTAGATTCTAGCATTGAGTTCCATCAACAGCATAACTCCTGCTGCCCATTTTGCTCTCCATCGCTGGCAAGATTCTATTCAATGATCAAATACCAACTCACAAATCACTTCCTTTCTGAAGACTTCTCAGTTCTTTGACAGACTGAGTTACTATTGTCTGCATTCTAAAAGTTTTCTTACTCTACTAAGAGCTCTTTACTGCTTTGGATTGTTACCTGTTTACTGTTCTCCTCCCACATAAATTCAACCCAACTCTGATTTGTCTTAATCATGATGAGGATTTCCAAAAAGCACCAGAGGAAATTTCAGTAAGACAACAACAAAAAAAAGTCCAACAGCAAGAGGAATTATCATTCTCCAAATCTGTCTTCCCAGGTGGCACAGTGGGAAAGAATCTGCCTGCCAATGCAGGAGACACAGGAGATGTGGATTTGATCCCTGGGTGGGGAAGAACCCCTGGAGGAGGAAATGGCAACCCACTCCTATATTCCTGCCTGGAAAATTCCATGGACAGGGGTGCCTGGCGGGCTACAGTCCATGGGTTGTAAAGAGTCAGGCAGGACTAAACAACTGAGAACAAACTGTGAAGTCCTTAAAGAAAGTGGAATTTCTTGTTTTCCAGTAGCCATCAAAAGTAAAATACAAACAGAAAATAAAAGGGCAAAATAAAAAAGCAAAATTGTTGTCTAGGAAACACAACAATTTTAAAAGAGAAAGTATAGAGAAAGCTTGTATCTGCATTTAAATTACTGAATCTACTTGTTGCAGGAACGGGGACCCCTTCCAGCTCCCGAAACTGGGTTCTTGTCTAAAACTCAGAAATGAATTGTCCAAGGGGACACATCTGCTGACAAACCAAGTGATTTTATTGGGAAAGGGCACCTGGGTGGAGAGCAGTAGGGTAAGGGAACCCAGGAGAACTGCTCTGCCGCCTGGCTCACAGTCTCGGGTTTTATCGTGATGGGATTAGTTTCTAGGTGGTCTTTGGCCAATCATTCTAATTCATAGTCTTTCCTGGTGGCCACGCATTGCTCAGCCAAGATGGATGCTAGCGAGAGGGATTCTGGGAAGTGGACGGACATGCGGTGTCTCCTTCAGACCTTTACCAAACTCTTCCGGCTGGTGGTGTCTTATTAGCTCCATATTCCTTATCAGGATCCCCTGTCATAAAACAACTCATGCAAATGGTTACTATGGTGCCTGGCCAGGGTGGGTGGTTTCAATCAGTGTGCTTCCCCTAACATACTTAATACCCTATATTCTTTAATGCTATCACTTAAAAGAAGTTTGGAAGAATGAGGGTGTATCCTTATTCTACTGAATAACAGTACTCACTATAGTCCCTGGAAGACCATTTGTTGTCAGTAATTAGTATCCAAACTACTAATTCCATGCACCTCTCCCATCTTTTAGCTTCAATCATAGTGTAGATCTGGAGCCTTCATTAGTGAACAGAGAACTGATTCTCTTCCAAGCTCTGAGAGGAAATGACCATCTGCAAATTTGAGAAAAAAACACTTCAATCTGTTTTATTTTTTATAAAATAAAACATTTAGAATAAGTTTTTACCCTCAGTAAATCTCACTCACTACTAATCATTGCTCTAAGTCTCTGCTTTCTTTTTTTCCCAAAGTTCTATTTTTCTGGTTAAGCTAGGAAGTAACTCAGAGTGGCAGTTACCTAGAAGCAAAGTTGACAAAGCACTGAATACCAATCTGAAGTCCCTATTCACATGAGAAAGTCATCTCAAGAAATCATTTTCTCCTTCTGTCACCAATATCCCTTCTTGCCATACTACAGTGGGATGCAATTCTATGAACTTTAAGTAGAGGAAAGAACTTCAAAATTTGTGGACAATACCTTTACAGAGATGTTTAACTGTGTGTTTTCTTTCTTGGCATTTAAATGAAACTTGGTAGATTCTGTGATGTTTAAAATATCTCTGAGTGTTTTAGTTCTGTTCCGTAATTCTTCACACATCAACTGCATATATTCTTCCTCCCACAACAGTATTTTATTATTAATACATATGCAGTGATGTAACATTAGTAGTGGCTATTTAATGTATTCAAGTCGAAGGTGAATTCATCGTAAAAGTTAAAAATGGATGGGCTTCTTGCTTATCTGGGATGCTAACATCACTGCCAGATAAATTATGCAATCTTCTTAGCCTTGTTAAGAAACAGATCAATAAAAATTTCAAAAATCCTCTGTATCAAATAACACCATAGGTTTGCTTTTCTTACAGTGATTCTGCTTTATCATTAGGTGGTTGTAATTTGGCATTCTTTCAGGTACTTAAAGTTGTGCAATATATAGAAATCACACTAGATTACAAGTATTAAAGCTATATAATGAGATAGGTGTTAATCCTATGAATAGCATTTAAAGTGTGGAAATTTTTTAAATGGGGGTTAAAGGAACAAAGAAAAAATAAATAGCATAGTACAGTATAACTTTAGTACAACTGAGAAATGGAATATGATGACTTCAACTCTTGCATTATGTGCAGAGAGAGTAATTCTCTTCATATAACAGATTTAAGAGGCAATAAAATAATGTTCCATCCACATGATACTCTAAACATTACTCAAATGGTAAAATTCTTCACTTTGGTTTTGTTCTATGATTAAAACTCAGTACTAACTATAAAACGCTACCTTATTTTTTCTTGTAAATGCCAATATAAGAGTATTTAAGACATATTAGGAGAGTGAAAAAGTTGGCTTAAAGCTCAACATTCAGAAAACGAAGATCATGGCATCTGGTCCCATCACTTCATGGCAAATAGATAGGGAAACAGTGGAAACAGTGTCACACTTTATTTTTGGGGGCTCCGAAATCACTGCAGATTGTGACTGCAGCCATGAAATTAAAAGACGCTTACTCCATGGAAGGAAAGTTATGATCAACCTAGATAGCATATTCAAAAGCAGAGACATTACTTTGCCAACAAAAGTCCGTCTAGTCAAGGCTATGGTTTTTCCAGTGGTCATGTATGGATGTGAGAGTTGGACTGTGAAGAAGGCTGAGCGCCGAAGAATTGATGTTTTTGAACTGTGTTGTTGGAGAAGACTCTTGAGAATCCCTTGGACTGCAAGGAGATCCAACCAGTCCATCCTAAAGGAGATCAGTCCTGGGTGTTCTTTGCTGAAGCTGAAACTGCAATACTTTGGCCACCTGATGCGAAGAGCTGACTCATTGGAAAACACTCTGATGCTGGGAGGGATTGGGGGCATGAGGAAAAGGGAACGACAGAGGATGAGATGGCTGGATGGCATCATCGACTCGATGGAAGTGCGTTTGAGTGAACTCTGGGAGTTGGTGATGGACAGGGAGGCCTGGCGTGCTACGATTCATGGAGTCGCAGAGAGTTGGACACGACTGAGCGACTGAACTGAACTGAAGACATATTAAAATTCAGTCATTCAGATCTTAACAAGAGTTTGTTGAATATGGATCTTATTTATTTTATGCCTGAATGAGATTCTCGTACTTCCCCAAAGAAAGGGAATTTTGAACTATAAATGATTGGTGTCAAAATGACATTGAAAGAAAATTTCTACCATGCCTACCATTGCTTTGTGGTAAGTAAAAAACATACTATAATAGTATTGCTTTTATTATTGAATATTCTAAGAATTCAGCCATATTATAGGTAAACTAGGAATCAAATAATTGTCTCCACATGTCCATCTTAATTACTAAACTTCGGTATGATGCCAATCAATTTTTTTCATTGATTATATAGTAAGGACATGATTTATGCTGTATGTTTAATGTCAGGAAGGCTTCTAGAACCACAAACCAAGTTTCTTGTTCATATTTCCTCTCCATTATTTAAATGTGTGCTTCTGGTATATAAGGTGATTTTAACACCCTTAATTGCAACATTAATAGTAATCTATAAATATTGGAAATATAACTCATATTCAAAAGTCAGCATATGTGCTTTTTACATTTCTTTTGTTTTGGGGTGAATTGTGCTCCTTTTGTCCTCAAGGCAGATAACTGTGATTTGATTAAATCCCTGTTAGGAAAATAGTGCTTTTTACCTACTTATAAAAGGGATAATGGAGGAAGTTACGGATTATGTTTTTCTTTAAATACATACATTTAAATATGTGCTTCCTTGGTCTCAGTTGTAAAGAACCCATCTCCCAATGCAGATAACTAAATTCAATCCCCTAGAGAAGGAAATGGCAACCCACTCCCAGTTTTATGGTAATACTGTATTACCATACCAATACTGTATGGTAACCCAGTATTCTTGCCTGGGATACCTTGTAGACAGAGGAAGACTGGTGGGCTTCAGTCCGTGGGGTTGCAAAGAGTCAGACACAACTGAGTGACTAAACAACAATACTTCTAAATAAATATATTTTCCTTAAATAAATACACACACACACACATATAGTGGTAGAAATTTTCTTTAAACGTTATTCATACACTTAAGATTAGAGACTATATTTATAAGGTGTTTATCTGCAATGCATTACAAGTTTTTAGAAAACAAAGTGCATGTGCTTCTCTCAAAGAAATATAAATATCTAATCTATTTATGCTCACACCTCTTAAAATGCTTTTACTTTATTGTATTTTTCATTGCTTCCTAAATGCACATCATCATCATTATTATTGAAATCATTAGAGAGTATTTAATGATCAGTTCATTGATTAGTTTACCTAGAATGAGACAACCATATAGAAATGCTCTCCTCCAGGGGATCTTCCCAACCAAGGGATCAAACTCAGGTCTCCCGCATTGCAGGCAGATTCTTTACCATCTGAGCCATCAGGGAAGCCCATATATAAATGCAGGAACATATTATTTTATCTTAGTCAATACATAACTTAATGGAAAGATATATCAGATAAAATTTTTTATTGATGATAACATGAAAATTGTGATTAAAAGTACATGAAAGTGGAAACTTAGAGTTATAAATGATAAAATGAAATTATACTCATATTATTTCAATGTTTCCCTTGTCTAATACTTTCCATCTAAAAACTTTGTTTCTGATATGAAGCTCAGCCAATCTGAGTTTAGCCTTGCATCACCCTGAAAATAAGTGAGTTCTAAATTTATCAGAACACTGAGATTTGTTTTATCTGGAGTAAGTATCTGAAATTTTTTTTACTAGATTATCAGGAGACATAGATATCTATGTATCCAGAAATAACAACTTCCTGCTAAGAAACTTTAACTCATACAAATAGGCCTTAAACAGATTACTTTCCTATCTATCCACCTGGGTTTAACTATTACTTTCCTCTAGGATTCTCTCTATCATGTCTCCCCAGATCAAGTTACATCTCCATAGAAGTTAATTCCTTCTGAAACTCAATCTGCACTCATCTTTGGACAGAGGTTCTAGTAACTTCTCTGGTTTATTCTATCCATGATCCAACTTCCTTTATCACTCAACTGGGTTCTTTATATTATGTTAATACATGGTGAGCATTTGCCTAATGAAGTAAAGGTGTCTTTAATTCATTAAATTTAATTGCTTAATTTATAATCAGCTTAAGCATAAAGTATGCATGTTTGTATACTTCAGTTAGTTTTACTAAATTTTATTTACTTGGGGTTTTTCTATATACATTTACTGATACAATGCATACACATTTATTTATTTATTTTGGCAGAAAGAAAGGAAAGTGTGCTTGCTATATTGTTCTCCCAAAGGATAAGGTTTATTTAGCATTAAAATTAATCTTGTCAGTTTACATGGCCAATTAATTCTATTTAACATTTTACTGTTAGCTTTTTCAAGAAATTCAGAAAATGGTTGTGTTGCTTAAGTACACCTAGGAGGGATTACCAGCAGTGACATTTATAATTAGTGTATCTTTGAAAAGAAAGTGCTATTAGTGCAGTTAAATACAACCTGACCTTCCCCAATATCCATTTCAAGGAAGAACTTTACTACCACAAACAGAATTCAGTCACATGCTACAGAATGTGATGGTTATCATTTAAATTCCATTTCTGTTATCTTCTTAAATCTACTGATCTGATGAGAGTGAATTTAATACCTAGGAATATATCTAGAGGCACTGGTGAATCCTTCTCTCAAGAACAGTGAGGATAATGGATCAAGAGAGAGGACATGGAAGACCAGAGAAAAATTATTTAATAGAGCAGAGTCTTGACTTTTTAATAGAGTGTCACATAAACTATTTCAAAAACTGCCCTTATAAATGCTATGTGCCCTGAATTGTTTGCATTTTTGCATTTTATAATTATTTACTATTAACAGAACAAATGATAGCATTGAAGAAGAATAAAGAAATTTAGATAACTCAGGGGAAATATATATTAAAATAAATTTATATAAAGCCAATAAATGAACAATTACATATATCTGTGTGTTTGTATCAGACAGCAAGAGAGAGAATAACAAAGAGAATATGTATGAAGAGAATATATTCTTATCCAGTCTTCATTATTTGAAGTTTAGAGGATGGATGAAAAACGAGGAGTAATGGACTTTTGAGTTATTTTTGAAGTTGTGGCTATACTTGAAATGACTGAAAAAGAGTAAACCAATTAAAACACCGCCAACCTTCTCAATGTGCTGTCACATATATAATACAATTTCAGAAGTGCTGCTGGAAGTTTCTGGGTATAAGAAGTATTTGCTTTTTTCAATTCCTGAAAGTGACCTGTTTCCTCCAATTCTTAAAAGATAATTTAACAGAATATAGAATTCTAGACTTACAGTTAGTTTTCCCCCAAACTTTGATGATATAATTCTTATTTATATTGCTTCTGATAAGAAGACTGCTTTCTATGTAATTGTTAATTTCAAAATAAATTCTCTATTTTCTTTTGATAAAGCTAAATATTTTGGCTATATAAATAATGGGCTGAGGTCTCATTATTGCTCATTTTTTCTGAATTCATCACTAACTGACTCTTAGATTGTTGCACCAATCTAGAATGTAATCCTTCAAATTTTTGTTTATTTTTTGCAGCCTTATATTTCCAAGATTTTTTTTTATTGGCCCTTTAAAAAAAATCAAGCTCCCTGTGATATTTTGTTTGTTTTTCTCAAATTTCTTAATTTTTTTTCTCTTTTTGTGGTTGATACTTTATCTATTTGAGGATCCTATGCATATATATTTTAAATGATCTTAAATCTAGCTTCATGAGAAGCAAATTCAACTTTTTCTAATTACTTTTTGGCTGCATTAGTTGAGTTTTTTCTAACGAGTTTTTTGTTTTGTTTTGTTTTCTTCTTTTCTAACATTATAGTATTTTATTGAGTGGCTTCATTTGATTATGGATCCCCCATCCTTGTCCCCCATATTCTTTACCTGATCTCTACTTTCCTCTGATTTTTGTAATGTCTTCCATTCTGTCTCTCAGCTCTGTGTCTAGAGTCAGATGTTTATTGCTGGGTTTGAGGCCCGAAGGTAAACTGTTTCAGAGATATCACAAAATTTTGGACTTGCATTCATAAAAATATGAATTCCTAATCAGCACTAATTCATCCTGAACCTAGAACCTGTGCTTAAATTCTACTCATGAATGTGATTTTCTAATCTGTTTCTTGTCCAGAGAGATGTATCAATTTTTAATCTTGTTTACCATTTTAAATGTTTTTCTATTTTAATACTTTACATTCCACTGTTACATATTTGGAGTATAAATTCAAACTGCTGCCTTGATCAGAAGCCTGAACAGCTGTTATCTGCTTACATTTGTGGTTGAGCCAGGCCGAAAAACAGGGTCTTGACAAAGAATAAAATTGTCCATAAAGAATGAATTATACATTATATAGTCACAGAAAAGAATAATACAGCTATAGAAAGATTATATTTTATCTAGTGTTTATCTAGAGTATAGCTTCTTCCCTCTATTGTTCAGTCTTAGAAAGTCAGACTTCCTAAAATATGGTTGTGTGACTTTGGAAATGCCATATAATCCTGCTGATCCTTTTCTATTGAATCTGGAAAGGAGTGTTGCTGTTATTAAGTCACTAAGTTGTGTCTGACTTTTTGCAACCCAATGAACTGTAGCTCGCCAGGTTCCTCTGTCCCTGGGGTTTCCCAAGCAAGACTACTGGAGTGGGTAGCTATTTCCCTCTCCAGGGGATCTTTGTGAACCAGGGATCGATCCCATGTCTGTTGCACTGCAGGCAGATTCTTTACCACTGAACCACCAGGGAAGCAATGAGAGAATTAAGTAATACCAAATATTAATTACAAGGTAACTAAAATTACTGAATTGTAACTATGAGCAAGTTCTAAGATTACAAGGGAAGAAAATTACTTTCCTCACAGCACATGCATGATCTTGTTCTTTTTAAACAATTGGTATATTTTGCTGGGGTTTCAAATTAATATCCTAAGAGAATGGACAATAACATAAAATGTGTGAAGTGAAAGAATTTAAGATTATAGAAAGCAGTGGGGCTTTGCTAATGAAGAATAATCTTCTAGAGAGGCATTTATTTTTCATTTTTATTGGAACATGACTACAGAAAAGTGTGTTAAAGACTACTGGTTTAGATATAGTATACAGAGTTACTCTTAACATTTGTTTTAAATAAGTATTAAATAAGTATTTTGTTTTAAAACTGTGGTCACCTATAAGCCAGCAAAATCAGACTGGTGGAAACCTCAATTTCCTCATAAAATTGACACTTACTTTTCCAATCCCACTCTTTTCTATTTTCTTTTATTCTAGACATTTGCTTTTCTAAAGATCCACATTGTGTTCCCCATTTATTGTTGCTATTATAGTACTTATTTTAATAACATATTTTGAGATAGAAGAATGGAGCGGGGGGTCAATGCCAATAAAACACCAGAGAGAACAACACATGAAAGGATTTGGAACCTTGGCATGGGCACATGCAAAGCAATTATTTCTGTGAGCTGAAAAGCTAGAGAACTTCATGCATGAACCAATGGATTCAATAGTCTATAAAGGGTTTGAAATATTTGAAGTCAGATTATAATGACATGTAGAAAGAATTTTAACAGCCATTATCCTTTCATTCCCTGACAGAATAATGAGCCAAGAGTTTCATATGCATTATATCTCTATTGTAAATTATTACTTAGGAATTGTATATCCTAAAATAATCATGCTGAGTTTCTTTTATTTATTCTAATTTGAATAAGTGTGTTTTCATTTCAGCATTGTTCAAATTAGTAAATATCAAGCTTTGTGCTTTTAGGTAGATTTCAGAAAGCTTGAGAAAATGTTATTTTTTTCAATGGTGGGTTGTATATGCTTTAAAATTATTATAACATTTAAAATATCTTTTCATAAGTATGAACTATTTAGTTATATGTTTATCACTTTTGTTAGAAGAACTGTAACTGTACACATAAAATTTTGAAATAGTCTGTTTAACTTAATTAAAATCAGTATTATCAATGACTACAGTAAACAGGTGGGAAGCATATAAAAAACAAGACATGATTTGTGAGTGAATGGAATAATTGCAAGTCTATACTTTTATATTTTAAAATGATTGCTTATGTAAATATTTAAAAGAATTTTCTTGATCAACTACAGTATATTCACATGTGCCCATATTTTGTGATGGCTTCCTTTAAAAGTGATTGAAGTTTGGTTGGCTTAAATATTAGATATATGTTAATTAAACTAATATCAATGATAGCAACATCAATTGATATTAATAGATCCGGGCACTTGTATCTATGAAATTAATGATTTTATAAATATTCAGTATCTTTTGTCATACCATCATTTAATAAAAATGCCACTGCACATTTAAAAAAAAACACCTGTAATCTGGATTGATTTGATGAGATGGTTGTATGGCATCACTGACTCAATGGACATGAGTTTGAGTAAACTCTGGGAGTTGGTGATGGACAGGGAGGCCTGGCGTGGTATAGTCCATGGAGTCACAGAGTCGGACATGGCTGAGCAACTGAACTGAATGGATGAAATATTATTATATTAAACAGAGAACTCTTTAATATTCCAGAAAGTAATTAGAACATATAAATAAAGTCACAGATCATATCAGATCAGACAGTCGCTCAGTCGTGTCCGACTCTTTGCGATCCCATGAATCACAGCACGCCAGGCCTCCCTGTCCACCACCAACTCCCAGAGTTCACTCAGACTCACGTCCATCAAGTCAGTGATGCCATCCAGCCATCTCATCCTCTGTCGTCCCCTTCTCCTCCTGCCCCCAATCCCTCCCAGCATCAGAGTATTTTCCAATGAGTCAACTCTTCGCATGAGGTGGCCAAAGTACTGGAGTTTCAGCTTTAGCGTCATTCAATCCAAAGAAATCCCAGGGCTCATCCCCTTCAGAATGGATTGGTTGGATCTCCTTGCAGTCCAAGGGACTCTCAAGAGTCTTCTCCAACACCACACTTCAAAAGCATCAATTCTTTGGTGCTCAGCCTTCTTCACAGTCCAACTCTCACATCCATACATGACCACTGGAAAAACCATAGCCTTGACTAGACGGACCTTTGTTGGCAAAGTAATGTCTCTGCTTTTCAATATGCTATCTAGGTTGGTCATAACTTTCCTTCCAAGGAGTAAGCGTCTTTTCATTTCATGGCTGCAGTCACCATCTGTAGTGATTTTGGAGCCTAGAAAAATAAAGTCTGACACTGTTTCCACTGTTTCCCCATTTATTTCCCATGAAGTGATGGGACCAGATGCCATGATCTTCATTTTCTGAATGTTGAGCTTTAATCCAACTTTTTCACTATCCACTTTCACTTTCATCAAGAGGCTTTTGAATTCCTCTTCATTTTCTGCCATAAGGGTGGTGTCATCTGCATATCTGAGGTTATTGATATTTCTCCCGGCAATCTTGATTCCAGCTTGTGTTTCTTCCAGCCCAGCGTTTCTCATGATGTACTCTGCATATAAGTTAAATAAGCAGGTTGACGATATACAGCCTTAACAAACTCCTTTTCCTATTTGAAACCAGTCTGTTGTTCCATGTCCAGTTCTAACTGTTGCTTCCTGACGTGCATTCAAATTTCTCAAGAGGCAGATCAGGTGGTCTTGTATTCCCATTTCTTGAAGAATTTTCCACAGTTTATTGTGATCCACACAGTCAAAGGCTTTGGCATAGTCAATAAAGCAGAAATTGATGTTTTTCTGGAACTCTTTTGCTTTTTCGATGATCCAGCAGATGTTGGCAATTTGATCTCTCATTCCTCTGCCTTTTCTAAAACCAGCTTGAACATCTGGAAATTCACGGTTCACATATTGCTGAAGCCTGGCTTGGAGAATTTTGAGCATTACTTTACTAGCGTGTGAGATGAGTGCAATTGTGTGGTAGTTTGAACATTCTTTGGCATTGCCTTTCTTTAGGATTGGAATGAAAACTGACCTTTTCCAGTCCTGTGGCCACTGCTGAGTTTTCCAAATTTGCTGGCATATTGAGTGCAGCACTTTCACAGCATCATCTTTCAGGATTTGGAATAGCTCAACTGGAATTCCATCACCTCCACTAGCTTTGTTCGTAGTGATGCTTTCTAAGGCCCACTTGACTTCACATTCCAGGAGGTCTGGCTCTAGGTCAGTGATCACACCATAGTGATTATCTGGGTCATGAAGATCTTTTTTGTACAGTTCTTCTGTGTATTCTTGCCACCTCTTCTTAATATCTTCTGCTTCTGTTAGGTCCATACCATTTCTGCCCTTTTTCGAGCTCATCTTTGCATGAAATGTTCCTTTGGTATCTCTGATTTTCTTGAAGAGATCCCTAGTCTTTCCCATTCTGTTGTTTTCCTCTATTTCTTTGCATTGATCGCTGAAGTAGGCTTTCTTATCTCTTCTTGCTGTTCTTTGGAACTCTGCATTCAGATGTTTATATCTTTCCTTTTCTCCTTTGCTTTTCACTTCTCTTTTTTTCACAGCTATTTGTAAGGCCTCCCCAGACAGCCATTTTGCTTTTTTTCATTTCTTTTCTATGGGAATGGTCTTTATCCCTGTCTCCTGTCTAATGTCACGAACCTCATTCCATAGTTCATCAGGCACTCTATCTATCAGATCTAGGCCCTTAAATCTATTCCTCACTTCTACTGTATAATCATAAGGGATTTGATTTAGGTCATACCTGAATGGTCTAGTGGTTTTCCCTACTTTCTTCAATTTAAGTCTGAATTTGGCAATAAGGAGTTCATGGTCTGAGCCACAGTCAGCTCCTAGTCTTGTTTTTGCTGACTGTATAGAGCTTCTCCATCTTTGGCTGCAAAGAATATAATCAATCTGATTTCGGTGTTGACCATCTGGTGATGTCCTTGTATAGAGTCTTCTCTCATGTTGTTGGAAGAGGGTGTTTGTTATGACCAGTGCCTTTTCTTGGCAAAACTCTAGTAGTCTTTGCCCTGCTTCATTCCGTATTCCAAGGCCAAATTTGCCTGTTACTCCAGGTGTTCCTTGACTTCCTACTTTTGCATTCCAGTCCCCTATAATGAAAAGGACATCTTTTTTGGGTGTTAGTTCTAAAAGGTCTTGGAGGTCTTCATAGAACCGTTCAACTTCAGCTTCTTCAGCTTTACTGGTTGGGGCATAGACTTGGATTACTGTGATATTGAATGGTTTGCCTTGGAAACGAACAGAGATCATTCTGTCGTTTTTGAGATGCATCCAAGTACTGCATTTCGGACTCTTTTGTTGACCATGATGGCCATTCCATTTCTTCTGAGGGATTCCTGTCCACAGTAGTATATATAATGGTCATCTGAGTTAAATTCACCCATTCCAGTCCATTTCAGTTCTCTGATTCCTAGAATGTCAACATTCACTCTTGCCATCTCTTGTTTGACCACTTCCAATTTGCCTTGATTCATGGACCTGACATTCCAGGTTCCTATGCAATATTGCTCTTTACAGCATTGGACCTTGCTTCTATCACCAGTCACATCCACAGCTGGGTATTGTTTTTGCTTTGGCTCCCTCCCTTCATTCTTTCTGGAGTTATTTCTCCACTGATCTCCAGTAGCATATTGGGCACCTACTGACCCAGGGAATTTCTCTTTCAGTATCCTATAATTTTGCCTTTTCATACCATTCATGAGGTTCTCAAGGCAAGAATACTGAAGTGGTTTGCCATTCCCTTTTCCAGTGGACCACATTCTGTCAGATCTCTCCACCATGACCCGCCCGTCTTGGTTTGCCCCATGGGCGTGGCTTAGTTTCATTGAGTTAGACAAGGCTGTGGTCCTAGTGTGATTAGATTGACTAGTTTTCTGTAAGTATGGTTTCAGTGTGTTTGCCCTCTGATGCCCTCTTGCAACACGTACCATCTTATTTGGGTTTCTCTTACCTTGGGCATGGGGTATCTCTTCACGGCTGCTCCAGCAAAGTGCAGCCATTGCTCGTTACCTTGGATGAGGAGTATCTCCTCACCACCGCCCTTCCTGACCTTCAATGTGGGCTAGGTCCTCTAGGCCCTTCTGCGCCCAGGCAGCCATGGCTCTGGGTATCTCCTCTCGCCGCTGCCCCTGGCCTCGGGCTTGAGGTAGCTCCTCCCATCCGCTTGCTTAAAAATTTTATCCTACTTAGAAACAAAGTGTTCCTCCATAATCATTTTTCTTAGATTCCCAAATTACATAAACAACAAAAACGAAAAAAGTACAAATCTGCAAAGATACTGCTTTCCTTGCAAACTGAAATACAGTTACACTTTTCAAAGTTTTAGTGTTGCAGTATATGGGGGATAGGATTAAGATTGCTCTTGTTGGTAAGCATAGAACTATTAGTGCCACTCTGCCAACAAATTACAGACAAGGAAAGCATAGAAATAGTGAGTATCAGAGATTTGATAATAATCTTTAGGGTTTACAGGTGAAGCACCTGGAGATACAGGACAATTGCAAAAATAACATACCAAAACAAATTTTGTATAGAAGTGTGTGAATCTACTCTTGCGCCTCTCTTTCTGCTATGCTCCTTTTTCTTACCTATTGCTACTGCTGCTGCTGCTGTGTCGCTTCAGTCATGTCCGACTCTGTGTGACCCCATAGACAGAAGCCCACCAGGCTCCTCTGTCCCTGGGATTCTCCAGGCAAGAATACAGGAGTGGGTTGCCACTTCCGTCTCCAATGCATGAAAGTGAAAAGTGAAAGTGAAGTCGCTTAGTCATGTCCGACCCTTAGCGACCCCATGGACTGTAGCCTACCAGGGTCCTCCATCCATGGGATTCTCCAGGCAAGAGTACTGGAGTGGGGTGCCATGGCCTTCTCCATTCTTTTTATTTTTTAATATATTTTTTATTTTATTTTTTAACTTTACAATATTGTATTGGTTTTGCCATATATCAACATGAATCCACCACAGGTATACACGTGTTCCCCATCCTGAATGGTCATGCCAAATTCTTCACCCTTGGAAATCTTCTCTGTGGTTTCTTCAACTTGAAGCATTTTAGTTAACTACCCTCACATTTAAATCCAAGCCCATGTGTTATTTTACCCATTTTGGATTGACTCACATTAGCCCAGCCAGTTCTAGGTTGATGAACCTATCACTTAATGTTTGCCAAATTTGTGTGTGACCTAAGTGAAGCATCTCTTTTCTGTCCTGGACATGCTTACAACATGTATTCCCTCTCTACATACCCAGTCTGGCTAAATGACTGAGACTCTGAACACTGTATTTATCAGTTTTTGGAAAAACTAGGAATAAATTTAGTTACGTCAACTACATATAAAGTACACGAATTAAATTATATTTCCAGTCTAAGCAGATCAGTAACAAGACAAGGATGCCCACCATCACAACTTTTATTCAACATAGTATTAGACATCCTAGTCACAGCAATCATACAGGGTAGAAAAAGGAAATAAAAGTCATCCAAATTGAAAAGAAAGAAGTAAAACTGTCACTATTAGTCAGTGGCATGATAGTATGTATAAAAAAATCTAAAAATGCTGCCAGAAAGTTATTTGAACTAGGACTTGCATTCAATGAAATTGCAGGATGCAAAATTAATACCCAGAAATCAGATGCATTTCTATACACTAATAAAGAATTATCAGAAAGAGAAATTAAGAAAATGATCTCATTTACAAATGCAGTAAAAAGAAGGAAATCTAAGATCTGTACTTAGAAAATAATGATGAACTAAATTGATGATGATACAGACAAATGGAAAGATACAGACTGGAACAGTTAATATTGTTAAAATGACCATACTACCCAAGGTAATCCACAGATTCAACACAATTCCTATCAAAATAAAATGGGGTTTTTCACAATAATTCTAAGATTTGTATGGAAACACATACTAGCTCAAAAAACCCAAAACATGCTTGAGAAAGAAAAAGAAACCTGGAGGTATTACATTCTTTGATTTCAAACCATACTATGAAGCAACAGTAATCAAAATAGTATGGTCCTGGCACATAGACACATAGATCAATGGGATAGAAAAGAGAGCCCAGAAATAAATCCACATTCATATGGTTAATTAATCTATGACACAGGAGACAAGGATATTATCACCAGGAAAAGACAGCCTCTTTAATAAATGGAGTCGGGAAAACTGGACAGTTACATTAAAAAAAAAAAAAAAAAGCAAGCACACTGGACTAGTTTCTCACATATTAAAAAAAAAAAAAAAAAAAACAACCTCAAAATGGATCAAAGAGTTAAGTGTAAGACCTGAAACCTGAAAACACAAAAGTTCTAGAAGAAACCATAGTCAGTAAGCTGTTTTACACTGGCCTTCACAACATCTTTTGATTTGTCTCCTGAGGCAAGGGAGAATTATACTAAGTGAAATAATTCAAAGACAAATCCATATGATTTCATTTATATGTGAGATGTGAAAAACTAGACAAACGAACAGACATAACAGAAACAGACTCATAGATACTCATAGAACTGGTGGTTGCCAGAGAGGAGGGTGGGTGAGGGAATAACTGAAATAGGTGAGGGCGATTAAGAGGCACAAGCTTCCAGTTACAAAATGTGTCATAGGAATGAAATGTACAGCACATGGAATGTAGACAACAATACTGTAATACATTTATATGGTGACAAACTGTTACTGGAGTTGTAGTAATGATCACTTTGCAATGTGCAGAACTATCAAATCGCTATGTGATACACCTAGAATCAATATTGTTGAATCAATAGTGTTGAAGATCAATTATACTTCAATTTAAAAATTTTTAAATAGTTTTATCTATCTTAAGTTATAGCAAAATCTACTTTTTCAGTTAATTATTGTTATAAGTGTTCTGTATTTTTCCAGTACTTATCTCTCTATCCAATGGCATTAAAGTTTCTTTTCCCAAAGATCAACTGTCAATATTTTACATATATATGTATATTTTCTAAGTCACTTCAGTCGTGTCCGACTCTGTGCGACCCCATAGACTGCAGCCCACCAGGCTCCCCCATCCGTGAGATTATCCAGGCAAGAACACTGGAGTGGGTTGCCATTTCCTTCTCCAATGCATGAAAGTGAAAAGTGAAAGGGAAGTTACTCAGTCATATCTGACCCTCAGTGACCTGATGGACTGCAGCCTACCAGGCTCCTCCATCCATGGGATTTTCCAGGCAAGAGTACTGGAGTGGGTTGCCATTGCCTTCCCCATATGTATATTTAAGTGTGTGTTAATGTATATACATATATATATATATATATATATATATATATATATATATATTGAATTACATCCAAGTACTTTATCCATAATTTTTTTTTCTTATTCACAATTAAATATAAGCATAAAGGGAGCACAGGGATTTTTTATTTTTTCATGAGGAAACTTGTTTTGCTTTCTTGTTCTATGTGGAGTGTTGCAAAATAAGTGATGCTCTCTAAACTGTTATCTCTGATCTTCTGAATACATAAGGGCAAAAGAGGTAAAATGCATTTCCCATCAAAAGGCTTTAACATCGACGCATTTACAAAGGAAATCACAGCAAAGCCTCTTCTGGTGATTTCTTCTGGTGCCTTGTAACAAGCACTGGGAATGCTACACTCAGTAATTTAGAAGATCCCTCTACTAGCTTTCTTTGATTCTGTGTATCCATGGAGAAATATTAAAGTAAGCTAAGTTCATATTCTATAATCAAATGTTCTCATTGCCCTTATGGTGCTGCCTGTCTTCATGTGACATTTAATTTACAATACTGAAGAATTTTTTATTTTTTCTTGTTCATCACTGTTTCCCCAGTGCTTAGATCCAAACCTTACACATAAAATTTCAGTCAGAATATTTTTATAATGTATAAATAAAATATTACCCACAAAGATAATCTTATACCTGCCAATGTGGGTGAGCAAATAAAAAATTTCTTGCCTGATAAATGCACACTGCTCATTTATACCCTCTACCCTATGAAATTGACTTTTGCTGTGAAATGTTGAAAGTGAGTTAAAATCCATGCACATCCTTTTATTTAATTGTGGGCCAGAAGAACTCAGTTTTTTAGCAAGTTAGCCAGCAATAGAGCCAATCATCCAGATGCTGAAAAGAGCACCCTGGGGAGCTGGTGGGTATCTCAGAGGTGGAGCATGAGGTGGGTCCACAGGAGAGGAAACCCGGCAGTTGAACTACATCCAAATGAAAATGCAGGACAAAGAAGCTATATAGGGAAGATGAAAGCCTGGGGCTTCCAGAGAACCTGGTCATCCAGAACCACTTTTCTTGTGGAAAAAACAAACAAACAGACAAACAAACAAACAAAAAAAACCCAGAGAACTTGGCTGCAATTTCCTCCTGAACCAAAACTGTGATGAGGAATGATACTAGGAGGGCAGGCCACCCAAAGCCCCCATTCTACACTCACTCCACAAAAATATGTATGTTTTATTTTATTTACTTAAGAATTGGAAAAAAATCAAAAATCTTAAACATAACACCCAAACTTTCCACCCTCCTAAAGGGGCCCCATTCCCAACTTAGCCTGAGACGACCCAGGTCAGATGACTGTCTCCAATTCTTTGAACCAGCTCAGCCTCCTGACAGGACTGGAAGTGACAGATGAGCCCCTGTTGGCCACTGTCGCAGCTTCCTGCAGACTGCCAGAGAGGTAGGTGCTTGCTTTCTCTACCCACGAAGAACCCTGAGACGTCCCTACCCCTCTTCCAGAGTGAGGGGAAGTCAGAGCCCCAAACTTTGATCCGCCATTGGAATGACTCAAATCTTTCCATCTGGGGTGAGCACTTGGAGTCCTGAGGCCCCCTCCACTGTCTGGTCCTGACCTCCAGCCTGTATCCTTCTACTGGGAAAGGAGAGGTCTAATTTGTACTGCCTGGTTCAGAAGCAATAAGGTCAGAGCCTCTCTGAAGGTCAAGTCCACCCTCTACCCCAGCATAGAAATGTGTCTCTGAAAAAGATTTTGGAGTAAAGTTTTAAAGTTAAATAAATAAATAAAAGTTTAAGGAGTCAGGCCCCTCCTGCCGTGGTGTTGCCAGATGAACTGGGTCAAAGAGAAAGACTAATGCCCAAAGCTGCTCTTACGGGAAAAGCTCAAGGAACAGGTAGCAACAGTATCCTACCTCGCAGCCGCTAGAAGGAACATCTTGCCCAGAGGATGTAAAGCACAGTGCTTGTGGGTTCCCGCGGCTTGGAACTGGGCGGATGGTGTGATCCATGCAGAAAGCCCTCGTTGCCACACAGGGCACTTCCAGTACCTGAAAAGCTGCTGCTGCTGCTGCTAAGTCGCTTCAGTCGTGTCCGACTCTGCGACCCCATAGACAGCAGCCCACCAGGCTCCGCCGTCCCCGGGATTCTCCAGGCAAGAATACTGGAGTGGGTTGCCATTTCCTTCTCCAATGCATGAAAGTGAAAAGTGAAAGGGAAGTCGCTCAGTCGTGTCTGACTCTTAGCAACCCCATGGACTGTAGCCCATCAGGCTCATTTCCAAACCGCGAATGCGCAGTTTGGTCCTGCGCCAGCGTCTTGAGCGCACCTCCAGCGGGGTCTCTCTGCACTAGCCTGAAGCAGAAGCCAAGGCTCTTCCCTCGAACTTGACCGCATCTGCGATTTTCCTCCTGAACCAGAACTGTGATGAGGAATGATACTGGGAGGGCAAGTCACCTACGGCCCCTACCCTACACCCACTCCACAAAAATATCTATATTTTATTTTGTTTACTTAGGAATTAGAAAAAATCAAAAATCTTAAACGTAACACCCAAACTTTACACCCTCCTAAAGTGGCCTATTGGGGCGAGGAGCTGCTGCCCTGTGAGTCGAAATATGAGATTGAGGGGGCGGTGTGGAAAAGAGGAAGCAGTCTCTCTATAGAGGATTAGTATTTGCAAGAAAGGAGGATATTATGGTACCAAAGACACCAAGGTGTTTTCTCATCCCAGGACTTCCCTCCAGATATCCTGTGAACTTCTTTTAGGAAGAGTGGTTGGGGTGCCACTATATAAGCAGAGTATTTGGGAGTTGTGTCCCAATTTTTGTTGTTGTTAATGTTTTAGTCACTAAGTCTCATCAGACTCTTTTTGACCCATGAATTGTAGCCTGCCAGACTCCTCTGTCCACGGGATTTCCCAGGAAAGAATGCTGGAGTTGGTTGCCACTTCTTACTCCAGAGGACCTTCCCCACCTAGAGATCTAACCTGTGTGTCTTGAGTTAAGTATTGGCTATTAAGAAAAAAACACAGAATTAGGAGAAAATGAGATTAAGTTGATTTAAAGGAAGAGATAGTTAAGATGCTGAGAATGACTACAGATTGTTAATTGTAACAACATGAATTTCCTATATCTTAGGGAATAATACTTTAAAAAAATAATAATTTTCAAGATTTTTAATTCTCATTCCGTATAATGCTATCATTTGAGATTTATTAATCTTATGCTATATAATTATATATTAGTCTGAGGAATTCCAAAATGCAAAATCTTCATTACTTCCGTGATCAATTGTTTTCTATTAGAGAAAAATTGTAATGTAATTTTGTGTTATGCAATATTTCCCAAGTTCCATATGTATATGAAAGTTGTGCTATGAACATATCTGTGCACCGTCAAATTATTGCTTGAAAATTCTGTGTAATTTTAAAGGTACATTTTCTAGAACCACTGTATGCAGAGTCATATATGTGTGGCATAGTGAACTCAATGCAAGATTATTCTTTGAAAGTATTTCAATTTTTTGTAATTGCACATGAAAAACTAGACAGATATCTCTCCAGTATACATATCCATCATGCTAATCTGATCTTTTTATCTACTGAAATTAAACTCAGTTTTTGACAGTTCTCATATTTCAGCTCTAGCATATTGTCTACTTAGAGTCTTCAGGATTTCCATCTAAAATATGCATCTTTTATATTAACTGTAATGATTCTTTCTGAATATTTGTGTCTTTGCCCTGGGTAAGCAAGTGTCAATGTAACAGCTTTTGTCTTAAAGATTTTGTTGAATAAATAAAATAAATTGTTTACTATATCACTAATTTTAATAAAGTAGGATAAATATTATAATAAGGATAGACCTCAACTGTTGTCAAAGCATTTAAGAGGAATGAGGAGTCCCCATTATTGTTAAATATGAACAACATATATGAGAAAGAGTATATGACGATAGGTATTTACCAATTGGACGACAATTTCCCCTCAGATATATTACCTGTAAAGAGCAATTCAATATTGTTCTATAGATAACATATGTTGATTTGTGAGCTTACTTAAAGATTAATACCCTTAAGTAAACTAATTTTTAAAAAAACCCATTTGATCCATCTTGTACCTTCAGGAAAACAAAAATAGTGTGATATAGTTTCAATAGTACTGCTAATAACATAAAGTAAAATTGAATTGTTTAAATAAATGTAAATATGCTTATCTTGAATGTTAGCAAGTCATACACAAAAAGATAAGGGAAAGAAGGATGGTAAAGGGAATGTAATTTAAAAAACACACACTTGAAGGGGCATGGTATGTTATTCAGGCTCTGAAGACATATTCTATGGCTTTGAATCCTATCTCTGTAACATTCTAGCTTTGTGACTTTAGACAATTCTATTTCTGTCTCTGGATATTTTTCTGTGAAATGGAGAAGATATTAGGCTAAACCATATGAGACTGTTATATTTGGCTATCCTATTTTATAGCTTTATTTCTGTGCAATTGATTTACAACAAGCTCACATGGTAAAGAATCTGTCTGCAGTATGGGAGATGTGGGTCCAATCCCTGGCTTGGGAATATTCCCTGAAGAAGGAAATGACAACCCATTCTAGTATTGTTGCCTGGAAAATTCCATGGACAGAGAAGCTTGGCAGGCTACAGTCCTGGGATCACAAAAAGTCTGAGCTGCTGAGTGTGCATGCATGCACACACACACACACACACATTTAAAGTGTGAAATTTGGTGAGTTTTCATAAATACATAAATAGCTAAGAAAACATTGCCATAAACAGATTTAAACATAGCAGTCACTCCAGAAATTTTTCTTGTACCCCTTTTAAATCCTTATCTCCCTATCTTTTTCTCCAGGAAATCACTGAGTTACCCTCTGTCTCTCTGGATAATTTATCTTTTTTAGATTTTAACAAATGGAATCATTACAGTAGATACCTTTTTGGCCTGACTTTCTTTCAGCGTAATTATTTTGAGATTCATTCATGGTTTTGCAGGTATCATAGTATTCCTGACTAGTATCTCCTTGTATGGATGGATATTCCACAGTTTGTTTATTCATTCAACTGTTGGTAGACATTTTGGTTGTTCTCTGTTTCAAATGATGGAATATATTTACATGTTTTAGGTGATTTTTATATTTGCTGTAAACATTTGCATACAATAGATAAAAACAATGAAACAATTTCTTTGAAATGACCAATAAACTTAGAAAAGTAAGAAGATATAAATCTTTAGTATCAGGAATGATAGAGGTGACATTAATACAGCTCTTACCTACACAATGAGAACAATAAGAGAATGTTATTAACAGCCATCAAGAAGTCTGGTTAGATAAATAAAATGGAAAAATTCTTTGAAAGACAAAAATTACCAAAGTTTACTCAAAGAGAATTAAATATACTGAGTAGTCCTATATCTATTAAGAAATTGGTGTCATGTCAAAAAATTTCCATAAAAATAGCTTTACTCCTAGATTACATCATGGATGATTAGACAAAATATTTAAGAAATAATTAATACTAACACCACATAGATATTCCTAGAAAATTGAGAAAACTACTGCAAACTGTATTTTTTAAGACTGGTATTACTCTGATTCAAATGAAGCCGTTAACAAACAAACCCCCACCAAAGGAAAAAAAAAACTATGAAAGAACAAAATCTGTGAACTTAAACACAAAAGTCCTTAATACAAAATTAGCACATCAAATCCAGTAATATATTAAAAGATTAATACATCATGACCAAGTAGGGATTTTTCTGGTAACACAAAAATCTATTCACTATACTCATAGACTAAAGAAGAAAAGCTATATGGTTGCCTTGGTAGGAACATAAAAACAGTTTGGCAAACATCAATCTTCTTTCATGTGATACCCACAGCTAACAGCATAATTGATGAGATCAGATCAGTCGCTCAGTCGTGTCCGACTCTTTGCGACCCCATGAATTGCAGCACGCCAGGCCTCCCTGTCCATGACCAACTCCCGGAGTTCACTCAGACTCATGTCCATTGAGTCAGTGATGCCATCCAGCCATCTCATAGTTGATAGTGCAAGACTAAATATCTTCTCTCTGACATGGAGAACAAGGTATGATTGTCTAATCTAATGACTTCTACTCAACATTGCACTGAAGATCTTGGACAATGCAATATATTAAAAAAGTGAAATAAAAGAAAAATTGGAAAGGAAGAATAAAAAAAATATTTGCAGGCAGTCTGGTTTTGTAAATATTAATGAATCTACAGAAAAGTTACTATTTGGTATGTTTTGACTTCCCAGGGAGCAATTCTCTTGTTTTATTCTAATAATAATTGAATCTACTTCAAAAGTTCTAATGATTGACATGTTTGAATATATTAATATACATACAGCATTTATCATAGTGTCTGTTCCAGAGAGAGTAATCTGCAACTGTTAGCAAATGCATTTTGTCGTGCATAGTATCAGCAAACTTTGGAAACCACAATACAATGTACTTGAAAAAGAAATAGATTTAATGAGCAGAAAAATAAATGATAAATATCATATTGTGACAAGTTAAATGTTAGTTTAAAAATAATTATCACTGAATGATAGGTAAAAACTTGCTCTGAACTTGCTATCAGTGGATACTAACAAATTAGTACCTGTTGTTATCACATGTTCATCAATATCCATACCATGTTAAAACATTTTTTAAAACAGATTAAGATGTTAATGAGATGTACAATTGCTTTTGGTACTGTGACCAAATAGAATATTTCTGGCTCTCTTATTAAGGACATAGTACAACTTAGTGACCAACCCGAGTAGTCATTTATAACAAATAAAAACAACAGGTTTTTAAAGTACATTACATGAGGATTATATATATATATATATACATATACATATATATTCATTTTACAGAGGGAATATTTATAAATTGAGTAATATCTGCTGAGCAATACTGTGTAATAATAATGTCAATAATTAAAATTCCAATAACTCTACATACCAGGCACTGTTATATAATTTACATATATTAATTCAGTTATTATTTATTACCACATTATGAGGTAGTTGCTACTGTTGTCTCTTTTAAAAATGTAGAAACTAAGATTCAGAGAGATTGAGATATTTGGCTAAGGTCATACAGCTTTTTGGGCTGCCCTGGGAAAAATATCAGTAACCTCACATATGCAGATGACACCACCCTTATGGCAGAAAGTGAAGAAGAACTAAAGAGCCTCTTGATGAAAGTGAAAGAGGAGAGTGAAAAAGTTGGCTTAGAGCTCAACATTCAGAAAATGAAGATCATGGCATCCAGTCCCATCACTTCATGGCAAATAGATGGGGAAACTGTAGAAACAGTGGCTGACTTTATTTGTCTGGGCTCCAAAATCACTGCAGATGGTGATTGCAGCCATGGAATTAAAAGACGCTTACTCCTTGGAAGGAAAGTTATGACCAACCTAGACAGCATATTGGAGAAAGAATGGCAACCCATTCCAGTGTTCTTGCCTGGAGAATCCCAGGGACGGGGCAGCCTGGTGGGCTGCCATCTATGGGGTCGCACAGAGTCGGACACGACTGAAGCGACTTAGCAGCAGCAGCAGACAGCATATTACAAAGCAGAGACATTACTTTGCCAACGAAGGTCCGTCTAATCAAGGCTATGGTTTTTCCAGGGGTCATGTATGGATGTGAGAGTTGGACTATAAAGAAAGCTGAGCGCCAAAAAATTGATGCTTTTGAACTGTGGTGTTGGAGAAGACTCTTGAGAGTCCCTTGGACTGCAAGGAGATCCAACCAGTCCATCCTAAAGGAGATCAGTCCTGGGTGTTCATTGGAAGGACTGATATTGAAGCTGAAGCTCCAATACTTTGGCCACCTGATGCGAAGAGCTGACTCATTGGAAAAGACTCTGATGCTGGGAAAGATTGAGGGCAGGAGGAGAAGGGGATGACAGAGGATAAGGTGGTTGGATGGCATCACCGACTTGATGGACATGAGTTTGGGTAGGCTCCAAGAGTTGGTGGGACAGGGAGTCCGGGCCTGCTGCAGTCCATGGGGTCTCAGAGAGTCGGACACGACTGAGCGACTAAACTGAACTGAACTAACTGGTAGCTCAGCCGGTAAAGAATGCACGTGCAATGCAGGAGACCCTGATTTGGTTCTGGATCAGGAAGACCCCTGGAGAAGGAATAGGCTACCCATCCTGTATTCTTGGGCTTCCCACGTGGCTTAAACAGTAAAGAATCCTCCTGTAATGTGGGAGACCTGTGTTCAATCCTTGGATTGGGAAGATCCCCTGGAAGAGGGCATGGCAACCCAGTAAAGTGTTTTTGCCTGGAAAATCCCCATGGACAGAGAAGGTTGGTTGGCTACAGTCCATGGGGTCACCAAGAGTCAGACACAACTGAGTGGCTAAGCACAGCACACACAACTTTTTAAGTTGCAGAGATAACATTAAAGACCAGGATCTCTACTTCAAAAGGCCACTACTTAACTCTACAGTGTCACCTCATCTTTTCTTCTTTGTCATAATTTTGTAGTGCAGCAGGTTTTTTTTTTTTTTTTTTCAATTGGTATGGTGGTTGTATGTCTCTAATACTCTTTAGTTCAGTTCAGTTCAGTTGCTCAGTCGTGTCTGACTCTTTGCGACCCCATGAATCGCAGCACACTAGGCCTCCCTGTCCATCACAAACTCCCGGAGTTCACTCAGACTCACGTTCATCGAGTCAGTGATGCCATCCAGCCATCTCATCCGGGTTACTCATTTACTTGTCTTGGTCATTCAGAATCGATAAATTGGCTCTTCTGAAATTCCTCTCTTAAATTCATGTAGGTAAAATTGATTAATCTTGTGTGAAGGCAAGATTGTGTAATGTTAAGTACACAGGAACTTGAGCTAGACTTACTAATGTATGTTTTCATTCAACTGCATACTAACTCAGTATCTCTAGATGAGACACACACCCTCTCACAAGTTAATTTTTTTTTCCTTTGTAATAGTTGAAATAACAATATCATAAGATTTACATGTATCAAAAAACAACTAAGATAAATAGATATGTGTTAATTGAGTTCAGTAGAGGGAGGAGGTTGCAGCTTAACTTTGCCAAGAAGAAATAAATAGGAAAAACCATTACAATAATTTCTACTCTCTTTGTTGCATTATTCCCCTAGAATTAAGTAGCTATTTTTGCATCTTTGTCTAGGGTGAGAAATAAGTTATTTTAAAATATGAATATTCAGTTTTGAGTTATTTTCTCTGACAAGTGATTGCCAAAATATATGCAGCAGTGCATTTTTATGGAAGATTATCCATGTTATTCATGCATTCTAATTCCTCTACATAGGAAATAAAAGTCATAATAGTTACTCATGAATAGCACTTTTAACTACTTTGGCGCAGACACTTTAACTGGAACAATGTTGTTATAAATAAACAACATGAGATATTACATATAAAATTGAACATGTAAAGAATTTAAAACTGTGTATAGTATATGAAAAATGTTGTACAAGGAATAATTAGTGGCAGTGGCAGAAGACAGAAAAGGAAGTTAGTAATAGTGATAACTGTCCCATTAGACTCCAGGGGATGTTCAAGGTATGAGCAGTGTGATTTACTCTTGGGCACACAACATCTGTTTGTTGTCATTGTTACTTAGTTGCTAAGTCCTGTGTGACTCTTTGCATATGTGTTAGTTGCTCAGTCGTGTCCGACTCTTTGTGACTCCATGGACTGTAGCCCACCAGGTTTCTCTGTCCATGGAATTTTCCAGGCAAGTATACTGAAGTGGATTGCCATTCCCTTCTCCAGGGGAACTTCCCAACCCAGGGATTGAACCCTGGTCTCCTGCATCACAGGCAGATTTTTTTACCATTTGAGCTACAGGGACTCCTTAGTGACCCCATAGACTGTAGCCGTCAGGCTCCTCTGTCCATGGGATTTCCCAGGCAAGAATACTGGAGTGGGTGGCCATTTCCTTCTCCAGGGGATGTTTCTGATGCAGGGATCGAACCCACATCTCCTGCATTGGCAGGCAGGTTCTTTACCACTAAGCCTCCAGTGAAGCCCCCATATAGCATCTAGTAGCTCCTTAAAAAGGAATAAATGAATTACTTATAATTTGGAACTGGAAGAAGTATTTAATCACATAAAATTGCAGAATGCATTCTTCTATACCTTCCATGGAATAATAAAATTAGAAATATGGTCAGGTTTAGAGTTTAATTGATCAAGAATATGATCATTTTTGTCCCAAAGAACTGGTGAAGTCAAAGTGGCTCGGTTGTGCCTGACTCTTTGCAAACCCATCGACGATACAGTCCATGGTATTCTCCAGGGCAGAATACTGGAATGGGTAGCCTTTCCCTTCTACAGGGGATCTTCCCAACCCAAGGACTGAACCCAGGTCTCCCACATTGCAGGCAGATTCTTTACCAGTTGAGCCATAAAAGAACTGGTAGCAGGATATTAAAGTCCGTATATTCCAAAAGAGGCTAGGAAAAAAAATAAAAAAAAAACTCAGTATTGTCTTGCTAAAAGATTCAGAACTGGGAATAACTATGAATGTTTCAAAATTTTCAGGATAAACAGATTCTGATTTATTCTGTGATATTAGAACTTGAAACAAATAAGAAAATGGGCATTATTTTGAAGTTGAGTTTTACCTTAAAAATAGTCCTTAATTATTTTTCCATGAAAATTAGTGCTGTTTGACTATTATTTACCTAAAGTTGTCATTGATATGTGACTAATTCAGGATGCATAGTGGTTTCACTTATATTTTCTTGGAATCATTATGGTAAAAAATATACTTTTTTTCCTTTGAGGTCTTCAATATATTATATTCATTGGATAAAATGTATTTTACTAATATGCTCTTCAAATACTGTAGGTGTTAAAATGTTTACTAATATGTTATAAAGTACAGATCAAAATAGTCATTCTGAGAAATAATTGAGGTTTACTCTAATTAAGAGTAAAACCTGGATTGGGAAGATCCCCTGGAAAAGGAAATGGCACCCCACTCCAGTACTCTTGCCTGGAAAATCCCATGGGTGGAGGAGTGTGGTAGGCTATAGTCCATAGGGTTGCAGAGTCTGACAGGACTGAGCAACTTCACTTTCTAATTAAGAAAATACTTCATCTACTGTTGTATAATACAAATGACACAATAATTAAATATTAGATAAAATTTAACCTAAAGCCTCTCAATGGTTTCTTTTGTAAAACGTATGACCAAATAATCCTGTAAAATTCTTGTAAAAGCAATAAAGTCTGGAAGGCCACTGTCAGTGACTAAAAGTTCACAGAGGCAGTGATTTGTTATACTGCTGAGATAATCATACTGGGCACCTTGAGTTCTTCTTTGGAGAAAATATCTTTAAGGGTCAAAACATGGTCAGGTAATGGACTTTGTACAAGGACAAATCGATGAGGAACTGTCTCTCAATATTTACAGATGGATTTTTAAAAAATGGTGGTTAGTGGAAATCACAAATTCTACAAATCTCTACTAGTTTTATAATAGGTACATGGAAAGAGGCAAAAACAGTGAAATCCAAACAAGTTTAAGTGCTTATTATTCTGTAAATCACAGGAACTGGGTTGTTATTGTTGTTGTTTTTTAATTAATTTAGGTAAAAAGTATCATAAAGATCATACACTTTTAGAAAATTAATTAATATTTTGTAGAATCACTCAAGACATTTAGATAGGCAGATTCAAGGATTTGGAAACATATATCCTTAAAATAGTGTGTGCTTCCATGACCAAAATATGGTTCGTTTAAATATAATAAATACAAGGTCAACAGCAAGAACAAAAAGCAATTGATTATCCATTTGTTGTTGTTGTTTTAGTGAATTAAGTCCCCTCCAATTCTTTGTGACTCCCTGGATTGTAGCCTGCCAAGCTCCTCTGTCCATGAGATTTCCCAGGCAAGAATAGTGGAGTGGGTTGCCATTTCCATCTTCAGGGGATCTTCCCAACCCAGTGGTCAAACCCATATCTTCTGCATTGGTAGGCAGATTCATTACCACTGAGCCACCAGGAAAGTGCTGATTATCCATTTCTCACTAGCAGTTGTGTCAGATATTTAGATATGCATCGTTTTATTTGTGTGTATGTGCACTCAGTCATGTTTGACTCTTTGTGATCCCATGGACTATATATAGCCCACTAGGCTTCTCTGTCCTTGGTATTTCTCAGACAAGAATACTAGAGTGGATTGCCATTTCCTTCTCCAGGGGATCTGCATGACCCAGGGATCAAACCCAGGTCTCTTGCTTGGCAGGCAAATTCTTTACCACTGAGCCACCTGGGAAACTGACATTTTATTTAATTCTTATGAATTACTTTCATTAGTTATTGTTTCTGAATTAGAACCATTTGAGTATATGATGAAATAAAATAAGCTGGGGCTTTGAAAAATAAGAAAATTAGTACTTGAAGAGATCAAGGATTGAAAGGACTTTGATTGAAAGGACTTTGACATTTACCCTAAGTGTCAGAGGAAGCCTTTGGAGTAATCCTAACAAAAATCAATCCTGAATATTCATTGGAAGGACTGATGCTGAAGTTGAAGCTCCAGTACTTTGGCCACCTCATAGAAGAGCTGACTCATTAGAAAAGGCCTTGATGCTGGGAAAGATTGAAGGTAAGAGGAGAAGGGGATGACAGAGTATGAGATGGTTGGATGGCATCACCATCACCGACTCAATAGACATGAGTTTGAGCAAGCTCTGGGAAATGGTGAAAGACAGGGAAGCCTGACATGCTGCTGTCCATGGGGTCTGGACTGGAACACAGAGTGGGACATGACCAACTGACTGAATAACACCAACAACAGGATCAAGTGGTAAGATCCAGCTTATGTTGTGACAAGATTACTCTAGCTTTTAAACCTTCTAATTTCTTAATCCAGATTGGAAACAGTGGTGACTTCCACCTGGCAAATAGCAATGGATGTGGTAAGAAGTGAATGGGTTTTTCCTCTGATCCTGAATAAATATTCAAGAAAATATTCAACTAAAAAAAAAAAAAAAAAGAAGTGAATGGGTATTTTAATTTTTCAAAAACAGAGGCAAAAGGATGTGTTCAAACAACAAAGTAAGGTGTAAGAGAAAGACTGGAGTTGAATTGTAAGGTTTTCACTTGGGGATGGAGTTCTTCTTAAATGAGAAGGGAAATGTTATGCAAAAAGCAAGTTTAAGGATAAACAAGAACAGTAAATCAATTCAGCACATGTTGAGTTTCTGTCAAGCAGGAAATTGGATAAGTTTGGAAATATCTAGTAGGTAATTGGGGTCTCAGAGTCAGACACAACTTAGTGACTGAACAACAACAAATCTGCTCAGAACTCAGAGGAGAATTCTAACTGGAGATATAAATTTGAAATATGCAAAATATACATGAACATAGCATGTAGATAAAGGTATGTGACTGTCAGGAAGAAGGTGGTCATAAATGTAAGATAAGTCAAGAGGCAGAGCCCTGGGGAATTACAATTTAAGGAAATAAACTATCAAAGGAGTCTGTGGAGAAGGCATTGAAATAGGATAATTAGGAAAGAAAAGAAATAGTTTGATAGCCATGAGAAGATGGTGATACACTATTCATAGTTACTTAAATGCTACATTTTGTGCTTATCTTTATCCAAAAATGTTATAATATAACTATGTTCTCTGGTAGCTAAAGATCTCTTTGGAGAGTCAAAAGCAATATACAGAGTTTGAGTGATGGTAGACCACATAGTTTGGACCACACATTCCCTTGGAAAAGTATGTAACAGGTGTGCTTTGTGGGTACTAGATACCTAACAATTTAGTGGAGAAATAAGGAAAATATCTGGACAGAATGGCATTCCAATGACATGAGACTAGTAATTGATCCCCTTTGCTCTGTTTTTTAAATCAATCCCCGCCCGCCCCCGCCCCCCTCCTCCCCCGCCGCCCCCCCCCACCCCCCGCAAGGAGAATGAGTAGATTAAAAAGTTGAACTAAAATTTTAACATTATTGTTGGGCTGTTATGTCAAGAACACAAGAGGGAACCCTGATGAACCCAGTTGCTCACATAATTTCCATTCCTGAAATTGGATTTTGGATTAAGTGATTGCAGACTAAATGTGCCTCTAAGACAGGGCAGAAACAAAGATAAGTTCCTCAAAGATTAATATGATATATTGTACTTCACATTATTTCTACAATTTTCATGCATACATGGTGCTTCATAAAAAAAAATAATAACCAGCCAGAAGAAAAGAAAGAGCAACATGACCAAAAACAAAGTTACAGAAAATAGAAGTGCTGGATAATGGAGTCATCAGACTTAAATATAAATAACTATGTTTTATATTTAAAAATATATAAAAAATTAAGCATATGGCAGAGACCTAGCTACTTTCACAGCTGAAGTGCATAGTAATCAAAATTAAAGTTCAGTTGATGGATTTAATACTGTGTTACTCCCAATCAAAGAGATAATGATAAACAACAGGAAGAGAGAGAAGGGAGGGAGAGAGAAGTTGCAAGGAAAAAGTCTACATCTAAAGAATATGGAAGAAAAGCACATTCTACTCAAATAAATTAGAAAAAATGAGGTAGGGGAAGAAGTAAAAATTAATGAAGAAATAAAATACACTGACAAGAATAAAAGCAAAACCCTAAAAATGTTTTTTGGAACTTCTACCAAAATTGATAAATCTCTGGCATATTTCTTCAGGATGACAAGAAAAAGAAAAATTAACTTATAAATAAATGTAACATCTAAAAGAATTGGGAAAAAAAGAACAAAGCCCAAAGTCAGAAGGAAGGAAATAATAAAGACTGGAGTTGAAATAAAACAGAAACTAGAAAAATAAAATTGGAAAAGATAAGTGAAACCAGGAGCTAATTTTTTTCAATATATATTTTATTGAAGTATCGACTTATTCAGTGTTTCAGGTGCACAGCAAGTTGATTCAGTTATAAAAATACACATATTACTTTTGAAATTATTTTCTTTCATAGGTTATTGTAAGATATTGACTATATTTCCCTGTGCTATACAGTAAACATTTGTTGCTTGTTGCATATCTAGTTTTTAATTATGAATATAGCATTCTATCATACTAAGTCAAACAAGTGGAGTCAAAATGTCATAATTTTTTTGGCAAAAATTTATAAGCTTTCTAAAATATACATATTATACATATTTATATGTTTACAAAAGCTTTTCTACTACACTTGATAAAGCTTGAGAAAGAATAGCAAAAAAAAAAATGAGAGAGAGAGATGGAGAAATTGGAGAGCATAAACTAAATGAAATGGGAGCACTGAAAATGAAATATAAAAAGTAAAACTAGGTAAAAGTAAAAGATTGTCATATAGTCCAGGTGGTTTTAAACATGACTACTCATTAGAAACATATCTGAAGCTCTGGAGAAAAAAAGCAACATCTGAGAATTTATATTTTTCAAAAAAATTTAAGATTATTCAGACATGCATCTGAATTTTAAAAAGTGATTACAGGTTTTTCTATTAGGTCCTAGTTTTGGTGATACAGATTTCTGTTATTTTTCTGTTGACCAATCATGATACAATGGTATTAAGTGAGTGATAGTTACATAATCCAATAGTAAAAGTTGTTTATCAGTGTTCACAATCAATAGCCAGACAGAAAATAAAAGATAAGTACAATTACAAGTCATAATGGGAACATGATTAACTTAACAATATAAAATAGTTACAGACAACTGGGGGGAGGTCAAGAAGAGTGATATGATAAATGGATGTGCACACCTGTACATGATGTCATCCATCTAGTCAGTTTTTCGCTTGGTGCATTTAATCTACTTACCTTTAAGGTAATTATTGATATGTATGATCCTATTACTATTTTCTCAATTGTTTGGGGTGTACTTTCTGTAGGTCTTTTCTTTGTCTTGTGTTTCCTGTCTGGAGAAGTTCCTTTAGCATACGTTGTAAAGTTGGTTTGGTGGTGGTGAATTCTTTTAACTGTTGCTTGTCTGGCAAGCTTTTGATTTCTCCATCAAATCTGAAGGAGAGTCTTGCTGGATAAAGTATTCTTGGTTGTAAGTTCATCCTTTTCATCACTTTAAATATGTCATTCCTTTCTGGTTTATTGAGTTTCTGTTGAAGAAATCATCTGACAGTCTGTGGGAGTTCCCTTGTATGTTGTTTGTTATTTTTCCCATGTTGCTTTTAATATTGTATCTCTGACTTTAATTTTTGTCACTTTGATTACTATGTGTCTTGGTATATTCCTCCTTGGGTTTATCCTTCCTGGGACTCTCTGTGCTTCCTGTTGACTATGTCCTTTCCCGTGTTCAGGACGTTTTCAGCTATTATCTCTTCAAATATTTTCTCAGGTCCTTTCTCTCTCTCTTCTCCTTCTGGGACCCTTAATGTGAATGTCAGTGCATTTAATGTTGTTCAGAAAGGTCTCTTAGGCTGTCTTCATTTCTTTTCATTCTTTTTTCTATATTCTGTTCTGTGGCAGTGATTTCCACCATTCTGTTCTCCAGGTCATTTATCTGTTCTTCTGCCTGTTATTCTGCTTGATTGCTTCTAGTGTATTATTCATTTAGTTTGTTTGTTTTTTGGTTCTTGTAGATCTTTGGTAAACTTTTCTTATATCTTCTCAATCTTTGCTTCCATTCTTTTCCTGGATCCTGGATCATCTTCACTATCATTATTCTGAATTCTTTTTCTGGAGGTTGCCTATCTCCACTTCATTTAGTTGTTTTTCTTGGACTTGTCCCTTCATCTGGGACTTAACTTTCTGTTTTTTAATCATGATTAACTTTCTGTGATATGGCTTTTGATTTAGCTGTTGTGAGACTGTGCTTCTTGCTTCATCTGCCTCCCCTCTGATGGATGAGGCTAAGAGGCTTGTGTTAGCCTCTTGATGGGAGGGACTGGCAATGGGAAAAACTGGGTCTTGCTCTGGTGGGCAGGGCCCTGCTCAGTAAAGCTTTAATCCAGTTATCTTCTGATGGTTGCACTCCCTCCCTGGTAGTTATTTGGCCTGAGGCAACCCAGCCCTGGGGTCTGTGAGCTCCACGGTAGGGTAAATGAGGAACTCCTGGAAGGTTTACACCAAGGGGGACCTTCCAGTGCTCCTGTCCCTGTGGTGAGCCCCTGCCTACCCATGTTTCCACAGGAGGCCCTTCGACACTAGCAGGTTGTTTTGGTTCAGTCTCCTGTTGGGTCACTGTGAAACCCAGAGCTAATTTTTTGAAGAGAAACAAAAAGGTAAGCCTTAACTAGACTCAAGAAGAAGAAAAGAAGGGACTCAAATAAACAAAGTAAGAAATGAAAGAGGAGAAATAACAAAGGATACCACAGAAATACCAAAAAATTTATAAGAGAATACTACAGACATTTATGAGGCAACAAATTGGATAACCTAGAAGAAATGGGTACACTTCTAGAAATATGCAATTTTTCAAGTTTAAATCAGAAAGAAATAGAGAAGCTGAACAAGCTTGTCACCAGTAATGACATTACATTTTTAATAAAAAAAATCTCCCAGCAAACAGAAGTCCAGGACCAGGCAACTTCACAGGGGGAATTCTACCAAACATAGTTAAAGAGCAAATACCTATTCTTCTCAAATTATTCCAGAAAATTGAGGAGGGGACATATCCAAATTCCTTCTACCAGGCCACCATGACAGAAAAAGTCACTACCACAAAATAGTAATATATACCTATTAAAATAAATATAAGTAACACATCCCAATATTTTCACAATTCTGTGGGAAAATACAACTATTACTGTAGATATTATAAGTTGTTTCAGTCTGGAAAGAAATCTGGCAATATGAGAAAAAGAACCAGAAGATATTTATATTTGATACTTTATAATTTCACTTTGAAGGGTACATCCTAAGGAATTAGGCTAAAAGATGACCAAAGGTAAGCTGTGTAAAGAACTTCATAGCAGAACTATTCAGAGATAATGAAAACTAGAAACAGTCCAAGTGCCAGTTGATAAAGTATGTAAGTGTAATGGGCATCTATCAATGTAGCAAAAAAAAGAAAAAAAGAAAAAAAAAAAAGTAACCATTGCAGTGAAGCAGTTCATAAAGTAGGCATTACCGTTCCCACTTACATATGAGAAAACATGAGAATCATTGATTTTATGTAAGATCTTTATTTTCACTAAACTTGTTTTTGGCTGGGCTAAGATTTTCATTCCAGGAGTCTCTTAAATTCAGTCAACCAGTATATTATAAAACCAAGAACATAAAAAATATTTTAAGCAAATCAGTATTCCAATTTACATTTGTCTCCCTTTTCCCACCTGTGTGAGAGATTGAATAACAAATAGATGGACATAGAATTACACTATGAAGAACTTATTCTGCTGATCATCAAGCAGGTAGAGAAAATGATTCTGGATGAAAAGACAAAGGTTGTCTTGTAAACATTTTAAGTCTAATTATCCTGCATTTCCCTTGGTAATTGAAATCACTGGTCTAGTGCTATTAACTTTTTTTTTTCCTTTAAAGTATGAAATATAAATATTTGATCACAATTTTTCTTTAATTCTTAATTTTTAGTGCTGATTGCATTTTAAGCTATTAAATGTCAAGTCATTTGAGACATAATGAGATGGCAAAAAGGTATTTTTCCTTTATTTGTAAAAGGTGTTTGCCTTTATTTGTGAAAGGGTTTGAAAAGCATATTTTTCATATTCTTTTCCACAAAGTAAGCAGCTCCTGATTTATTTCAGTTTTTCAAATAAAACACTGCATTATCATATTGGAGGTAGTGAGGGCACTCATGGCATGCTTCTGCAAAGTTTTATTCTTAGCATCAAAGAGAAACTACTAAAAGGTTGTACTTGTCAGTGATGTTCATATTGAAGTTGTCTAAATTATAAACATTCCACCTTAAAAGCTTCCATATTCACTGAACTGCTCAGTTACATTATTTCCCTATCACCTGTCAAGTTCATATTAATTTGAATCATGCATTTCCCCCCAGTTCATTGGTAATCCTTCCCAAACATGAAATAAAAATAAGAATAATTAACTTATTTTAAATTCTATAAGTGGCAAGGTGTATTGCTTAAGCTTTATGTTGTTTGAAGGATGATTAAATTTTTCTTGACAGTATTATGAAAGTTTAATTGAACAGTGATCTGTGATGTGGATAAATTCATAACATTACATAAAAATCCAATAATATTTTCAATCTTCTTCTAAAATATATTATTAAACAAATGTTATGTTCCTACATTTACCATAATATAAATATTACATGGATAAGGTTGAATATTAGGGAAAATGTCCCATTTCATCTAGGTACATCATTTCCTCCTGATTTATCTTCAGTATTAGAAAATAGAAATTTTAAAAATAAAAAGCTAGGAAAACTATAAAAATAACTAAGACAATTTAGTAATTCCAGCATCCTAAACTTAAAGGTCAATTAAACTTCCATATATAATAAGATTAATTTTATATGCATTAACATGGTTTCAAAGATATAAGGCAAAATTGACAGAAATAAAAGGATTATTAGATAAATTCAGAATCATATTTAGAAGTTTTTTGTTGCTTTTGTTTGTTTAATTGATCTGGTCATGCTGTACAGATATGGAGCACATGAAATCTTATTTCCCAGAGGAGGGATGGAACCTGTGCTCCCTGCAGTGGAAGCACAGAATCTTAGCTACTGGATCACCAGGAAAGTCTCTATTTGGAAGCTTAAGGGAAACTTCTATTAGTAACTGATAGGCATAAACCAAATGTGTATGTGTGTGTGTGTGTGTGTATATATATATATATATATATATATATATATATATATATATAACTGAACAACGTGAAAAACAAACTTGAACAAAGGCAGTGTGAGTTGATGCATATAAAGCACATCAACTCTCACCTTCACAATGAAAACAATTTTCAAATGTACTTGAGCCATTTACCAAAATGGATCATGAACTGATTAATAAAAGTATGGCTCCACAAATTTCAAAGTCAGACTAAAATTTGAAAAAAAAAAATGTTTTTACAACAGTTTGATTAAGCTAGAATAAAATAATAGAAAAGTCATTAAGCAAGCAAGCAGTACATTTCTAAATAACTCATAGGTTAAATGAAAAAATTTGCAGATATTTTGAAATGAAAAATGGAAACATAAAAAATATTAATAACCATTGTAAAGGAGCTTTCATTTTTCTTAATAATCTAGAAAAAAGACATTAAGTATAAATACAAGTAGAAGGGAGGAAATAATCGAGACAAAATCAGAAATAAAAATTTAAATATATACAGAGAGGTCAGCAAACCAAAGATTAAATTCTTTGAAAATCAAGAATGTTTGACTTCTTGGACATCTTATGAATAAAATAAAGGAGTACAAATTGCCAGTACTGGAAACAAAAGCTATGATTACCACTATGGATATTTTAATATTAAAAATAATAAAATTTATATAGCTTGCACAAGTTTAAGAAAATAAATTTAAACATTTGCATGAATGAGGATATTTGTGCAAAACATAATGTGACAAATGAAAAAAAGAGCAAAAACTGTGTGGTCCTCTAGTTATTAAATTTAAAATGTAAATAAAAACTTTTCTATAAAGAGAAGTATGTTCAGTGGTAATTTATTTGAAATGATTAATAATGTCAACAATTTTAATGAAACCTTCCAGAGAGTCAAAACCAGCTTACAAAGGACTGCTTTCTAACTTATTTTTATGAATTCAGTAAACTGTCTTGAAGCCAAAAACCAATAACATTTAAAAAATAAAAATAAAGGCCAGTCATTCAATAATATGAGAGAAACAGGTCACAGACCAAATAAATTTGTTGTAACTATTCTCACAGAAAAACACACCCATACTAAATTTTCCATTGTAATGAGTTTGAATTTTATTTATTTATTTATTTTTTTAAATTTTATTTTATTTTTAAACTTTACAATATTTTATTAGTTTTGCCAAACATCAAAATGAATCCACCACAGGTATACCCGTGCTCCCCATCCTGAACCCTCCTCCCTCCTCCCTCCCCATACCCTCCCTCTGGGTTGTCCCTGTGCACCAGCCCCAAGCATCCAGTATGGTGCATCGAACCTGGACTGGCGACTCGTTTCATACATGATACTATACATGTTCATGTATGAATTTTATTTTAGTCCTGGGGAAATTAACTTACATTTCCTGAATTATGGATACTGAAAGATTTTTTGTCTTTTATCAAGATTTTTATTTAGATAATAATTACATCTATTGAATAATCTTGTTTTTCAGCACCTATTTTTACTACTTGAACCTGTCCAGACTGTTTCATCATGCTTTAGCTTTTTGTTTGCTTCCAGTTGTCAAAATTGTATTGATACAGTTAAACTCAGGCTTCATTAACTATTGAGAGTCCAATTTCACTGATGAAAAAAAATTCTTTGCTTGATCAAACTTTCAAGCTTTAGTCAGATTCCCAAACCCTCTTCTAAGGCCCATCTGTGTTCTTCCTTATAAAACTCAATTGTAGCAATCTTGCTCTCAGTTTAGTAAGAACCCTCCATCCTCAATATCTGATTACTCTTGATATCTGATATGGCTGTTAGTAGTTGCACTGAACATACTAGTGATAATATTTCTTTGAGATTCTAATTTCAGGTCTCTTGGATAAACACTCAGAAGTAGAACTTTTGAACTATATTGTAGTTCCATTTTTATGAGCTTCTGTACTATTTTCCATAGCAACTATACCATTTTGCATTCTACCAGTAGTGTAAAAAAAAAAAAAAAATTCTAATCTCTCTATAACTTTTCCAACACTAGTCTTTTATATTTTGATAACAGACATCCTAAGAGGTGTGAGATGATACCTTTGTGGTTTTAATGTGCATTTCTTGATGATTGGAGATGTTGGCATCTTTTTGTATATTTGTTGGCCATTTGTATGTATTCTTTAGAAATATGTCTGTTCAAGTCCTTAGCCCATGTTTTAATTGAACTGTTTTTTTTTTTTTTTTTTGCTTATACAGAAAACATGTCTGTAAAGCTGCTGTAAAGCTAAAGAACCTGCCTCCCAATTCAGGAGACTTAAGCGACAAGAGTTCTATCTCTGGGTTGGGAAGATCCCCTGGAAAAGGAAATGGCAACTCACTCCAGTATTTTTGCCTGGAGAATCCCATGGACTGAGGAGCCTGATGGGCTTACAATCCATAGGGTCGCACAGATTTGGAGATGGCTGAAGCAACTTATGGAGAAGGAAATGGCAACCCACTCCAGTGTTCTTGCCTGGAGAATCACAGGGACAGGAAGCCTGGTGGGCTGCCGTCTATGGGGTCGCACAGAGTCAGACACGACTGAAGCGATGCAGCAGCAGAAGCAACTTTGCACAAAGGAAATAATCAATAAAAGGAAAAGGATGGGAAAAAATATCTGCAAACCATATATCTATATATAAAGGGTTAATTTCCTTTACAGAAACTTTTTTTGGAAGAGGAAGTTGGCAACCCACTCCAGTATTCTTGCCTGGAATTCCATGGACAGAGGAAATTGGCAGGCTACAGTCTATGGGGTTGCAAGAGTCTGGCATGACTTAACAACTAAACCATCAACCATCACAGAAACTTTTTAGTTTGATATAGTCCCACTTGTTTATTTCTGCTTTTGTTGTTGTGCTTTTTGTGCCATACCCATGAAATCACTGCCATGACCAATCTCAAGAAGATATTCCTCTGTTTTCTAGGAGCTTTATGGATTCAATCTTATGTGTTCATCTTTAATCCTTTTTGAGTTTGCTTTGCGTATGGTGTGAGATAAGGGTCCAATATCATTCTTTGCTTGTAGATATCTAATTTTTCCAGTACTACCTGTTGAAGAGATTATCCTTTTCTTATTGTGTAATCTTGGTGCCCTTGTTGAACATCAGTTGACAATATATGTGGATTTATTTACTGGCACTCTGTTCTGTTCCATTGGTCTGTTTGTCTGTCTTTATGCTAAAACTGAAATATTTGGCATGGAATATAAAGATATTTGTGATTTGTTTTCTTATGTGTCAGCAAACAAGAGCAGCAACATGGTGTGTGTGTGTGTCCATGTAAGACAGAAGGGGGGAGAGAGATATATCTCTGAAATGTGACAATTCTATTTCAGTGTCTAGCATGGTATCCCCTTCCACCTAGCCTCATCACTGTATGACATTAGACTGTTGATTATCATTGAGTCTCTCCCATCAATGATCAGAAGTTTTGACAGAAGTCTGTACAGATTATTAATCCACCAGAGGTTGCCTGATATTTGAGTAACTGTGCCAAACCCAAAATCGACAATGAAAGACTCTCTCTTTATTAAAATAAATGCAGACAATAAAACCTCCTCGTTTGTCTCAGGAGGTTCCAGAGGGAGTGCACAAGAAGCTTTAGCAATCCAGTCATCACCATCTCCTAGACAAAATTTCAGTTAGTACATTGTTGGTAACTGTTCATCATTTTCCAAAAGCCAATAACATTCTCTTTGCTCATTTTATGTACTTTTATGTTTTATTTATTGAAATGCAGTTATCACTTGCTGTGCTGGAAGCCCTGCTTAAAAAGCTTTATAAATACTAAATTATTTAGTCTGTTTAGTTTGTATAACATTATATACTTATAGTTGTTATTTCTATTTTACAGGAAAGAAATCTGAGGCACAGAGAAGTTAACTGCCTGGCCCAAGATCCCAGAACTAGTAAGTGACAAAACAAGGATTAAACCTAAGTACTTTAACACTAGATCCCATATTATGGACAATTTTACCTTATGATTTTCTAACTGTCTCTTCAAACTCCCAGTAGCTTCTTAATGCTTACCATCAAGCTTCACCTTCCTTAGCTTGGTCCTCAAAGCTTTTCATACATATGCTTTTACGGCTATTTAAGTCTCTTCTCTAATCACTTCATTTCCTATAGTCTATATCATAATAATGTCTTATTTGCTTTCATATATATGCAATTTTTATTAATTGCAATGCATTGAATCAGTTTCTTGCTTAAGTCATGCTAAATGTTGCTTGATATTGAACTTGAAGTGTTTCAACTTACTCTTTTCTGTAGTTCTGTGTACTTTTGACTAGTGCATGTCTAACTTATGTTACTTTTTTCTGACATTATTTATATTCTTACTGACCCCTTCTTATTTTCTTATTCCAAGAACCTGAGTTGTTTTTATCATTCTGACTCATACTCCTGATTTTAACCTATCCCTATGTGTTGTTCAAGGGTAATTTCTCTTTCCAGAACATAACATTCTCATCAAATTTTTGCTCTTGATGTTAGCTTTGCCTGAGAATGACAATTAGTGATGTTCATTAGAGGTACAGGAAATAGAATGAGAAATTATAATAAAACTCTACCATCATTGAGCTACAGGAATCAGAATAGTGTCATGGAGTTAATATTTGTATACCCAGTTGCTGTTATTTATCATCACTCAGCTATAATGGCTTAATCCTGGAAATGTTCCTTATTTCCTATTAGAGATTTTTGCTTTCTTATTATCACTTTTTTCATTGTTGGTTTTGAAAGTAATGTACCATAAAAATTTTGACTTTTGCTAAAGTGTTAGCTGTTAACTGAAATTAGGTTAACTCTTATGCATGATTACTACATTGCAAGTTGTCTATTATATGGATATATACTCCATGATGTAAATCAGCAATACTCAGTACTTATTAAAGCTTTAGTGCTTTTCATTACAAGAAAAACTGTGCACAGTGAAAGTATTTATTTTCAAATGTAAACTAGAAATGGTCAGCTTAAAAATGGTTTATAAATAAATGCTGATTAACAATGTATGATGAATATTTTTCTACTAATAATATACTATAAAATATGCTGTTTGCTGATGTTATTTTTATGGTTTGTATTTTAACTAGACCTTTTATCTTATGCTATTAGTAGTAGTGTTAGTAGCTCAGTCGTGTCCAACTCTTTGCAACACCGTTACTGTAGCCTGACGGCTCATCTGTCCATGGGATTCTCCAGGCAAGGATAATGGAGTGGGTTGCCATGCCCTTCTCCAGGGGATCTTCCCAAACCAGGGATTGAACCTGGGTATCCTCCTTTGCAGGCAGATTCTTTACCTTCTGAGCCACCAGGGAACCTCCTTTCTCCCAATTATACAAATATATCTCATACATTTGTATGTATTATCTATATAAGTCTTTTTTTCAGAAAGTTTTTTGTTATTCCATATTTTTTTTTCTTACATTGATTACAGGGAAACAAACATATTTAATTTCTATTATTTTCCTTATTAAGGTAAAGTACTGTAAATTGGGACTTGCTGGTGTAATTTTGATGGCACTGGTAGTGAAGGGGCTTTTATCATATATAGTGTGATCTTGAAAAGGTCTATAACAAACACTTTTTAAAAGCTGTTTTGTGCTTTGGAATCATAAATGAGTGAAAATCAGTATCAAGAGGTAGAATAATATATACAATATTCAATAATTTTTTGGCAACATACACAGCATATTCCCTTTCCCAGTGGTTTTTCACACACACACATGCAAGTTGCATAAATATTGCATATTAACTCATACAACTTCAAAATTTGACAAATGTAAGCAGAAGAAGTGTTTTGTATTTCTCTTTCTAAGAGAAAACTAATAAATCTAGACTAAACTGGAGAGGTGAAACAGCCATACTGCTTTAGACTGAATTGTTTGTGTCCCCACGAAAGTCATAGGTTGAAATCCTAACCATCAAGGTAACAGGATTAGAAGGTGGTATCTGTAGTAAGGTTATTAGCTCTTTAGGGTGGAGTCCTTATGGATGAAATCTGTGTTTTTGTAAAAGAGGTACCAGAGAGACCCCTAACCCTTTCCACCAGGTAAGAACCAAGAAGCAGCGTTTCACCAGACAGTGAATCTGTAGGTCCCTTGATCTTGGACTTATAAACTTCCAAAACAATCAGAGATAAGTACTTTAAAAATATTTTTAATTTAATTTTTATTTTATATTATAGTTAATTCAGGGTTGCGTTAGTTTCAGATGTAGAGCAAAATGGTTCAGTTTTACATATACATATATCCATTCTTTTTCAGATTCTTTTCCTATATAGGTTGTTAGAGAATATTGAGGAAAGTGCATGAGTGCTCAGTTGTTCAGTCATGTCCAACTCTTTGTGATCCCATGAACTGTGGCCCGCCAGGTTCCTCTGTCCATGGGATTCTCCAGGCAATAATACTGATGTTGGTTGCCATATCCTTCTTCTGGGGATCTTCCCAACACAGAAATTGAACCCATGTCTTTGGTGTCCCCTGCATTGCCAGGTGGATTCTTCACCAGTGAGCCACCTGGGAAGCCCATTGAGTAGAGTCCCCATGTTATACATAGGTCCTTGTTGATTATTTGTTTTATATATAGTGCTGTACATATATATTAATCACAACCTCCTAATTTATCACTCCCTCCCTATACCTTTCCCTTTTGGTAACCATAGTTTTGTTTTCTATGTCTGTGAATCTGTTTTTCTTTGTAAATATGTTCATTTGTATCAGTTTTTTTTTAGATTTCACTTAATATGATAATCTCTGGGTCTATCCACATTGCTGCAAATGGCATTATTTCATTCTTTTTTATGACTAATATTCCACTGTATGTGTACCACATCTTTATCCATTACTCTGTTGATGGACACTTGAATTGCTTCCATGTCTTAGATATTATAAATAGTGGTGCAATGAATTTTGGGGTGCATGTATCTTTTTGAAGTACATTTTTTTCTCTGAATATAGGCCCAGAAATGGGACTGCAGCATCATATGATATTAATAGTTCTAGTCTTAGTTTTTTGAGGAACTTCCATACTATTATTAGTATGGGTTGTACCAATTTACATACCCACCAACAGTGTAGGAGGGTTTCTTTTCTTCCACACCATCTCCAGCATTTATTGTTTGTAGATTTTTTTGATGATGGCCATTCTGAACAGTGTGAGGTGATACTTCACTATAGTTTTGATTTACATTTCTCTAATAATTAGCAATGTTGAACACCTTTTAACGTGCTTTTGGCCATCATTTGCATGCTTTTTGGGGGAAACGTCTATCTAAATATTCCGCCCATTTTTTGATTGGGTTGTTGGTTTTTGACATTCAGCTTGTCTGAGTAGTTTGTATACTTTGGAGATGAATCCCTTGTTGGTTGCTTTGTTTGCAAATATTTTATCCCGTTTTGTGTGTTGACTTTTTGGTTTTTTTTGATGGTTTCCTTTGCTCTGCAAAAGCTTTTAAGTTAGGTTCCATTTGTTTATTTTTGTTTTTATTTATATCATTCTTTGAGGTAGACCAAAAAAATATCTTACTGTGATTTATGTAAGAGTGTTCTGCCTATGTTTTCCTCAAAGAGTTTTAGAGTTATCTGATCTTACATTTAGTCCTTTGATCAATTTTGGTTTATTCTTGTGTACAGTGTTAAAGAATATTCTAATTTCATTCTTTTACATGTATCTGTCCAGTTTTCCCAGCACCACTTATTGAAGAGATTTTTTTTTCTTTATTTTATATTCCTGTATCCTTTGTCACAGATTAGTTGACCATAGGTGTATGGATTTATTTCTGGGCTTTCTGTCCTGTTCCATTGATATATATTTCTGTTTTGTGTGCCAGTACCATACTGTTTTAATGACTGTACTTACAAAGTATAATCTGAAATCAGGGAGCCTGGTTCCTCAGGTTCTGTTTTTCTTTCTCAAACTTGCTTTGGCTATTCATGATCTTTTGTTTTTCCATACAAGTTGTAAAATTTTTTGTTCTAGTTCTGTGAAAAATGCCATAGGTAATTTGACAGGGGTTGTGCTGAATCTATATATGCCTTGGGTAGTGTACTTATTTTGACAATATTGCTTTTCTTAATCCAAGAACTTGGTATATCTCCCCACCTGTTTGTGTCATCTTCAATTTCTTTCATCAGTTTTCAGAGTAAAGGTCTTTTGCCTCCTTAAGTCAGTTTATCCTAGGTATTTTATTCTTTTTTGATGAAATGGTAAATGGGATTGTTTCCTTAATTTCTGTTTCTGATCTCATTTTTTGTGTTTAGAAATTCAGGAGATGTCTGTATATTAATTTTGTATCCTGAAACTTTACCGAATTTGTTGATTGAGCTCTAGTAGTTTTCTGATAGCATCTTTAGGATTTTCTATGTATAGTATCATGTCATCTGCAAACAGTGGCAGTTTTACTTCCTTTCCACTTTGGATCCTTTCTTTTACTTCTCTGATTTTTTCACTAGGGCTTTCACTTTCAAAACTATATTGATTAAGAATGGCAATAGTGAACATCCTTGTCTTATTCCTGATTTTCGAGGAAATGCTTTCAGCTTTTCTCTGTTGAGTATTATGTTAGTGTGGGTTTTTCATGTAAGACCTTTATTAGGTTGATATATGTTCCCTCTATAACCACTTTCTGGAGATATTTTATCATTAATGAGTGTTGAATTTTTTAAACAGGTTTTTTTGCATTTATTGAGACAACCTGTTTGATTTTATTCTTCAATGTGTTAATGTGGTGTATAACACTGATTGATTTGCACATATTGAAAAATCCTTGCATCTCTAGGATAGATCCCATATGATCATGTTTTGTGATCCTTTTAATGTATTGTTTGTCTTGGATTGCTTGTGTTTTGTTGAGTTATTTTTGTCTGTTTATCAGTGATATCAGTCTGAAATTTTTTATTTATTTATTTATTTATTTTTTTTTTTTTGTGGTGTCTTTGGTTTGGGCATCAGGGTGATGGTGGCCTCATAGAATGAGTTCCTTCCTCTGCAAATTTTTGGAATAGTTTCAGAAGGATAGGTGTTAGCTTGTCTCTAAATATTTCATATAATTCTCCTGTGAAGCCATCTAGTCCTAAACTTTTGTTTCTTTGATTTTTTTAAAATCGTAGTTTCAATATCTGTACTTGTGATTGATTGATCTTTTCATATCTTCTATTTCTTGTGGGTTGAGTCTTAGGAGATTATACTTTTCTAAGAATTTGTACAACAGTTCTTCTGGGTTTTCCATTTTATTGGCATATAGGTGCCTGTAGTAGTCTGTTATGATCCTTTGGATTTTTGTGTTCTCAGTTGTAATGTTTCCTTTTTCATTTCTAATTTTATTGATTTGAGCCCTTTTCTTTTTTTTTAATGAGTTTGACTAAAGGTTTATCAATTCTGTTTATCTTTTCCAAGAACCAGACTTTAGACTCATTGATCTTTTCTGTCATTTCCTTTGTCTCTATTTCATTTATTTCTACTCTAATCTTTATGATTTCTTTCCTTCTACTAACTTTGGGTTTTGTTTTTTCTTCTTTTTCTAGTTGCTTTCAGAGTAAGGTTAGATAGTGTTTATTGTTTGTAATCCACCCATCCTATAGTATTTTGTTATAGCAGCCTGAACAGACTAAGACATACAGATAATTTAAGCCTCTTTCAGGTGCTTTAAAAACAATTTAAGTATTCTAATCTATAATTTCTTTAAAAATATTCAGTTTGTGGAAAAAATTACAAGACATAAAATTCTACTGTGACTTAATTATGTTTTAATTAATTATATGTAAAAGTGACATTTAAGAAGGTAAATTCAAATACTTATGTATATATATGCATTGTGACCTAGTAATTATGAACCATGTTTACCATAAATTCCATTCAGACTTTAAAAATGCAATCCACTTCATGTATTGGCACAGTCTTGGAAATGTCAAGTATATCAACATTTAAAAATAATGCTTAATCTTTTAGATTTGGAATGATTAATATAAAATATTGCTGTCTTAAGTTTTAAAAAGTGCAATTTAACATATTTTGGTTATGTTAAAAATCAACCTAACAGTATGCTCAAAAAGTAGGGTGTAACCCTAAGTAACCAAAATATTCAAAACAAAATCCTATGCACCAAGACAGTAGTTTTAAATTTTGTCTTTGTTATCTTGGAATAATATGTGATAAATACCTCCACTTTCTGAAGAGAAGTGCTTGACCAGTTCATGAAAGATATACAAAAAAATAAATAAATTGAAAAGGTCCTAACAGTAACTTACTGGCTATCACTTCCAGCCTTTGTAAGAAATAAAAATAAAAAAGGACAAGTCTAGAATCTGTGGTGTGTTGGCATAGTGGATTGTCACTACAAATCCCTCTTCTTCTATTTAGAGATATTTCTGCCCCACTTTAAACAACGTTGGTTGTGAGAATGAGGTCTCTTCATAAAGAGAAGGGTCTCTTTCTTCCTGGCTAGGTATTTGCTGAGTAAGCAGTAGAAAATTGTATAACCACTTCAGTGTATCTGACAGAGAAGTAGTGAGGAGTTCTTTGGAAAAGTCACCATCTGTTTTCTAAAATTGAATGTATTAATTAATACATTAATTAGCCTGTATATAAAAAAAAAAAAAAAACTGGGGAATTTTGACAATAGTGGCTACCTAGAACTTTCTGTCAAAGCAGAATGAAGGAAGAAAGCTTTAGAGAAGTCAGTACAACCTGTAATTTTCCAGAAATTTCTAGTGGACAACATGTATATCCAGAATAGGAGCTGAATATTCGCCATTTGATGGGAACCCAGTATTCTTGCCTGGCAAATCCCATGGACAGAGGAGCCTGGTAGGCTGCAGTCCATGGGGTCACTAGGAGTTGGACACAACTGAGGGACTTCACTTTCACTTTTCACTTTCATGCATTGGAGAAGGAAATGGCAACCCACTCCAATGTCCTTGCCTGGAGAATCCCAGGGATTGGGGAGCCTGGTGGGCTGCCCTCTATGGGGTCGCACAGAGTTGAACACGACTGAGGACTGACACAACTTAGCAGCAGCAGTAGCAACAACCAATGGTTGGGTCTGTCGAAACAAAGTAACTTCAGCAGAAAGAATGTATAGAGTAAGTCACTAGGTGAGGGTGGACAAGAGCTGAGAAAGTGCATCACAGAATGTGAAAGTTGAGTAGTTCAGAGGGTCCTCCAAGATCAGTGAATAAGGCACACATCAGGTCTCCAACAAATAACCCATAGGAGGACATCTGATGCTAGAGGGCATCTGACTATGGAAAAATACAAAGAGAGGTACTTGGTGAAAAGCTGATAGTCCCATTACATACTGCTTTTCCTATTTATACCCTCACTGAAATCAGCTCACTCAAAAAGGTTATACCAGATATTGATCTAAAAGATTCATAAAGGTGTTTTGAGTGGAAGTAAATATATCTACACTGATATTTCTATGTGATGAATTCAGTGGTTTCTCACACACCTCTGTTTACTTGGCACAGTATTTATCATCTGGAAAATAATCTGGGGTGGTTATAATTAAATGGCTAAAGCCAGGTAAATAACTGAATTTAAATTATTCTCCAGTTTCACATATCATACATCTTTAGCCTCTATCAGTTCAGTTCAGTCGCTCAGTCATGTCCAACTCTTTGGGACCCCAATGAACGGCAGCATGCCAGGCCTCCCTCTCCATCACTAACTCCCATAGTCCACCAAACCCATGTCGATTGAGTTGGTGATGCCATCCAACCATCTCATCCTCTGTCGTCCCCTTCTCCTCCTGCCTTCAACCTTTCCCAGCATCAGAGTCTTTTCCAATGAGTCAGCTGTTTGCATCAGGTGGCCAAAATTTTGGAGTTTCAGCTTCAGCATCAGTCCTTCCAATGAACACCCAGGACTGATCTTTAGGATGGACTGGTTGGATCTCCTTGAAGTCCAAGGGACTCTCAAGAGTCTTCTCCAACACCACACTTCAAAAGCATCAATTCTTCAGCACTCAGCTTTCTTTATAGTCCAACTCTCACATCTATACATGACTACAGGAAAAACAATAGCCTTGACTAGATGGACCTTTGTGGGCCAACTAATGTCTCTGCTTTTTAACATGCTGTCTAGGTTCGTCATAACTTTCCTTCCAAGGAGTAAACGTCTTTTAATTTCATGGCTGCAGTCACCATTAGCAGTGATTTTTGCCCACAAAAATAAAGTCAGGCACTGTTTCCATTGTTTCCCCATCTATTTCCCATGAAGTGATGGGACCAGATGCCATGACTGTAGTTTTCTGAATGTTGAGCTTTAAGCCAACTTTTTCACTCTCCTCTTTCACTTTCATCAAGAGGCTCTTTAGTTATTCTTCACATTCTGTCATAAGGGTGGTGTCGTCTGTATATCTGAGGTTATTGATATTTCTCCTGGCAATCTTGATTCCAGTTTGTGCTTCATCTAAACCAGCGTTTCTCATGATGTACTCTGCATATAAGTTAAATAAGCAGGGTGACAATATCCAGCCTTGATGTACTCCTTTTCCTGTTTGGAAACAGTCTGTTTTTCCATGTCCAGTTTTAACTGTTGCTTCCTGATCTGCATATAGGTTTCTCAACAGGCAGGTCAGGTGGTCTGATATGCCTATCTCTTTCAGAATTTTCCACAGTTTTTTGTGGTCCACACAGTCAAAGGCTTTGGCATAGTAAATAAAGCAGAAATAGATGTTTTTCTGGAACTCTCTTGCTTTTTCAATGATCCAGCGGATGTTGGCAATTTGATCTGTGGTTCCTCTGCCTTTTCTAAAACCAGCTTGAACGTCAGGAAGTTCATGGTTCACATATTGCTGAAGCCTGGCATGGAGGATTTTGAGCATTACTTTCCTAGCGTATGAGATGAGTGCAATTGTGCGGTAGTTTGAGCATTCTTTGGCATTGCCTTTCTTTGGGATTGGAATGAAAACTGACCTTTTCCAGTCCTGTGGCCACTGCTGAGTTTTCCAAATTTTATGCTTTTGAACTGTGGTTTTGGAGAAGATTCTTGAGAGACCCTTGGACTGCAAGGAAATCCAACCAGTTCATCCTAAAGGAAATCTGTCCTGAATATTCATTGGAAGGACTGATGCTGAAGCTGAAACTACAATACTTTGGCCACCTGATATGAAGAACTGACTCATTGGAAAAGACCCTGATCCTGGGAAAGATTGAAGGCACTTCATTCTCTGTGCAGCGCTTTCACAGCATTGTCTTTCAGGATTTAAATTAGCTCAACTGGAATTCCATCACCTCCACTAGCTTTGATCATAGTGATGCTTCCTAAGGCCCACTTGACTTCACATTCCAGGACGTCTGGCTCTATGTGAGTGATCACACCATCATGATTATCTGGGTCATGAAGATCTTTTTTGTGCTGTTCTGTGTATTCTTGCCACCTCTTCTTAATATCTTCTGCTCTGTTAGGTCCCTACCATTTCTGTCCTTTATTGAGCCCATCTTTGCATGAAATGTTCCCTTGTTATCTCTAATTTTCTTGAAGAGATCTCTAGTCTTTCCCATTCTAATTTCTTCCTCTATTTCTTTGCATTCATCGCTGAGGAATGCTTTCTTATCTCTCCTTGCTATTCTTTGGAACTCTGCATTCAGATGCTTATATCTTTCCTTTTCTCCTTTGCTTTTTGCTTCCCTTCTTTTCACGGCTCTTTGTAAGGCCATCTAAGACAGCCATTTTGCATTTTATGCATTTCTTGGAATGGTCTTGATTCCTGTCTCCTGTTCAATGTCACTAACCTCCATCCATAGTTTATCAGGCACTCTGTCTGTCAGATCTAGTCCTTTAAATCTATTTCTCACTTCCACGGTATAGTCATAGGGATTTGATTTAGGTCATACCTGAATGGTCTAGTGGTTTTCTTCACTTTCTTCAATTTAAGTCTGAATTTGGTAATAAGGTGTTCATGATCTGAGCCACAGTCAGCTCCCGGTCTTGTTTTTGCTGACTGTATAGAGCTTCTCCATCTTTGGCTGCAAAGAATATAATCAATCTGATTTCTGTTAGACTCTATATATTAATGTAATAGATATTTAGATTTGTAAAAGTGTGGAAAGGTCTGATTACGTTGGCTGTTGTAATGTGTTTCAATGTTCATTTCCTATAAAATTAACTTCATTATCTTTATAACAAGAAAAAAGACTAATATCCCATTCAAAATATTTCGGTCCTTTGTATGGGTACATCATTAGTGAATTTAAAATATTTATACTGGGGGGAGGGTAATGGAGTGAGTTCTAAAGTGTAATAATCAGATTATTTGGCAGATAATGTCCGAACACTCTTGCACAAACAAGGTAATACATATGTGTATATATATATAATACATATATATGCGTGCATGTGTGCATGTGTGTGTATGTATAAATACTACATGACCTGTATTGAATACATTGGTACCCACCTATGAGTCAAAAACTCACTCAGTAATCATTCTCTTCTGTATGTATGATATATTTTTTTATTATCATTATTATTTATTGTGTGTCTTTTTTATTATCATTATTATTTACAAACATAATGACATACGGAGGAAGAAACTAAAGTGCTTCATCAGGCTATTAATTTTCTATTGTGAAACTCACTTTAGTTAAAATCATATTATTATTGTAATCATGTATATGTAAGATTTTTTTTCCCATAAAGGAAAGTGGGGATAGAAATTTAATCTCTTACCATGTTGAATCTTGTCATTTCACAGAGTGTGATTTCTTACTAGCTTCTCTTCTTAAAATTTTTTCTTTCCTTTAGATATGTTGAGTACACTACAGTAACAAAGTGTTTAAAGCCAGACTCATGATATGGCAAATGTGGCTGAAATGTTCATTTAAGTCAATATATGTTAATACAATATATAAATTGGTGTACTGAATGAATTAATTGTTGTACTGTGAGATCGCTTGGCACAGTAGTTTATATTAAAGGAAACATCACTTTTAACTAACTCTTAACCATCTGTTGTGTACTCTAATTTAAAAAGACTATAATTTACAATTGCAAAAGTAGGTAAGTGACAAATGATTAAAATGCATATTTATGTGCAATGTTCAGCTGAACATACATCTGTTCTGTTTATCTCTGGCATATTAGATGCTAATTGGGAGACAAGCACCTTCACATATGAGGATAGATTTTTGTGATTAATTTTTTGTGATTTAAATTTGTGGTTAATAATTTCTAAAGGTTACACTCCATTTATAGATATTATAAAATATTGGCTATATTCCCTGAATTGTACAATACATCCTTGTAGCTTATTTACTTTATACTTAATAGTTTGTACTTCTTAAGCTCCTACCCCTTCTTGCTCCTCCCTCTTCCCTTCTGGTAACTATTGGTTTGTTCTCTATATCTGTGGGTCTGTTTCTTTTTTGTTATTAAAATATCACTAGTTTGTTATGTTGTTTATATCTCACATATAAATGATCTCAGATGGTATTTCTCTTTCTTTGTCTGACTTACTTCACTTATCATAACACTGTCCAAGTCCATTCATGTTGCTGCAAATGGCAAAATTTCATTCTTTTTTTAATGGTTGAGTACCATTCTGGTGTGGGCCCAAAGATACCACATCCTCTTTGTCTATTCATCTGTTGATGGACACTTGCTTTCACATCTTAGCTGTTGTAAATAATGCAGCTCTGAACACTGGGAGGCACTTTTTGAATCAGCATTTTTATTATTCTTGCATGTGGAATTGCTCAGTAAAGTAGGAATTATTTTTAGATCACTCCCTTTTATAAAGTTGTAACACTGAAAAAATCTGGGTCCAATTAATAATAAATAATTATTATTTATAATATTATTATATTTTTACAATGCTCCATCATAAAGAGGTTGGTTGCCAAAATTACTCTTCAAGAAAGACCATTATTTTAGTCACATTGTATTTAGTTTGATCCAAATGAAATTTCCAGTATTGAATGTTTTTTTTTTTTTTCTGTATAAAGCAAATTTTATACATGGAAGAACGTTCAGTTCAGTTTAGTTCAGTTCAGTCGCTCAGTCGTGTCCGACTCTTTGCAACCCCATGAATTGCAGCACGCCAGGCCTCCCTGTCTATCACCAACTCCCAGAGGTCACTCAGACTCATGTCCATCGAGTTAGTGATGCCATCCAGTCATCTCATCCTCTGTCGTCCCCTTCTCCTCCTGCCCCCAATCCCTTCCAGCATCAGAGTCTTTTCCAATGAGTCAACTCTTCACATGAGGTGGCCAAAGTACTGGAGTTTCAGCTTTAGCATCATTCCTTCCAAAGAACACCCAGGACTGATCTCCTTTAGAATGGACTGGTTGGATCTCCTTGCAGTCCAAGGGACTCTCAAGAGTCTTCTCCAACACCACAGTTCAAAAGCATCAATTCTTCAGTGCTCAGCTTTGTTCACAGTCCAACTCTTACATCCATACATGACTACTAGAGAAACCATAGCCTTGACTAGACAGACCTTTGTTGGCAAAGTAAGGTAAATGCATATTCTGGAGTGAAAGAAGTCAGTCTGAGTAATGAATGTGTTTAATTATATAACATAGACAAGCCAGAATTACAGAGACAGTAAAAAGATGAGTGATAGTCAGATGTTCTTTGGAAGGGAGGGAAGTGTAGGTGAGGAAAAAAAATTTGCCCTACACCTTTCTAGATTCTTGGATGAAATACTCTCTGTGATGAAAGACAGATTAACAGGAGAAAAATAAACAGAAGTTTAATAACATGCATACCTCCTACATACATGGGATTAACCCAGGAAAACTGAGTAACTTCCCTAAATGGCCCAAGTCACCACCTTAAATACCAACTCTAGCTAAAGACAAAAGAAAATGTTGGAGGTGAGAGGGAGTCAACTATAGGAGGATATCAAGAAATGCATAGTAAAAGGGGGGTAAGTTATTTTGCAGATATAAGTTGTTGCTGTGTCCGTTGATAAGAGCTTCTGGAGCTGTGTAGGCAATCCTGATACTGACCAGGGTTCTTGGCCTTCCCCAATCAATAGAAATTGACTAGAGGCCAGACAGGACATTCAGGTAAGATTTTATTGGGGCTCTTGAAGTTGCAAGAGGGAGCAAAAGCAAGTAACATGTTCCCTTGCTCACCTCCCAAGAAGGGGGAGAGCTGATTCCTTATATGAGACGAGGGAAGAGGTATGTCTAGAGGTTGGACCAGAGGGGTGGCATAAGTGTTTTGCCAACCTCTTTGGTGGTGTTACTGCAGAGGGCATGTGCAGTACCCTGGTTTTGCTCCCAACATTGTGTTTTGAAAGCTCTTCAGAAGTGGCAGTTGGCTTTGTTTGGTTATTATTTTTATTATTATTTTTGGTCTTTTTGTGTCTTTTGTCCAGAATTTTCCCCAGCTGCATGTGCATGCACTTATTTTTACTCCTTTATAGCTCCTTTTGTTTCCTGAGGAGACATTTGTCCAGGTACAAGCACTTCAGCAAAGGGTCCCAGGTTCCAGCCTATCTCAGTCCTCTTCCTGGTACAGAAAGGGAGAAACTCTTACAAATGGACATTTCTCTTACAGTGTAAATATTTCTTACAGAAGGGTAAGTTTTCAGAGCCTCGCCTACGTCTGCTGTTTCTTAAAAATAACCAGCTCAAAATAGTATGCCAAAGTGCCACATCTTGGGTTTATATATTTTGCTTCCCTTCAGAAAGGATGAATAGATGAAGCACAGGGAATTTTTAGGGTGGTTAAAACTATCCTGTATGAAACTATAATGGTAGATACATGGCAGTATGCATTTTTCAAAACTGATAGAACTGTATGGCATGAAGAGTGAGTCCTGGTGTAAATTATGGATTATGTGTAATGTATCAATATTGATTGTAAGAAGTATAAACTATGAATGCAAGATGTTATTAATAGAGGAAACTAAGTGGGAGGTGGTTATGTGGAATTTCATTATATAGCTGGTCAGTTAGTCTGTAAATCTAAAAATGTACTAAAATATGAGATATATTAATTATAAAAATACAGAAATACAAGATTTGCTAAATAATTTATTTGAATGCAGTCACTTCTGTCTTAAGAATGTTGTAATTTATCTTGAGAATTCATGGCATTTGATTTTTGAAAATACCTTGATAATTGTTTTTCACAATGAAATCCAAAACTCATAGGGAATTAAAGTAGAAATACAGCCAGTATCTAAGCTATCCTGGGATTTATTTATCTATATTAGTCATAGTTTATTCTGTTATCACAAATCAATGCTAACTCATTTAATGCACCAACACTGAAGATAAATTATTTTGCCATATAATTGCTTTATGGATATTGAAATATCTGATATGACAATTAAAATTTTCAATATTATAAATTTGACCTTTTGTAAGTAATAGGTTTTGTTTGTTTTTTAACATAAGGTGGCTTGCATTTGTAAAGTTTGTGCACAGCTAAGTTTTGATACAATGTGCAAGTTATTCTAGTCCAACTTAAAATGTTTCTGTTTTTTATTATGGATGAAAATCTAAATCTACTTTTATTGAACAACAAATGCAAAACTCTGAGAGTTTAATGAAATATTCTTGTTATTCCAGAGATAACTGATTTAAATATAAACAAATACAGGTGGTTTATTTTCAAGCAGACTGGAGCACTTTGTTTTACTTGCCAGATTCAAGAGTTGCACGTGGTTAAATGAAACTAGTGAGCACCATGTGGGAAATTAACATTAAGAACATTGTTTATTCACTCAAAACTTCAGGATCATTTTTTCTTTCCCTGCCAAAACCAAATTTTTTTTTCATTCTCATGTGTCACACTGTATTTTCTTCTTATTTTAAACCCTATTATATATGAAACCAAGTAAGAAATGAAACTAGGCTTTATGATTTTATAAGTGACAGCAGTTTTGTTTATTTTTATGTGGAGTTTTCAATTCAGAGTAAAACTTCCTAAAATATTTTCAGGTTCTGTAATTAGGTGACAGCTGGCTTGTGAAGTACCCAATGCCAATTAGCAGAAAATCTTTCGTAAGAGAACAATTGTAATGAATATAATTTCCAAGAGGATTTGCTGTACTTCTCTCCAAAAAATGAAAAACTTTTCTACTTTCTATTCACTTTAACTACAAGTTGATGTTTTTAGGATACACAGAAGCTTAATTTCCTGATTAGCCTTCAATTTTTAAATTTTTTAATTCAATTGCTCATCATTATACACACACACACACACACACACACACGTGTGTGTGTGTGTATGTGTTAAAAAAAATAAAGCTTATCAGGAAAAGAACCTTCCTTGTATCCTGTATCGTATAAACCTCTTTCAGTTTAGAAATATATACTATATGGCTAAGAGATTCCATATCACCAAGCAATCTCTCTGTAGTATCTGTCTTTTGGATATGTAATGTATAAATTATTTGCTCACTCTTTTCTCAAAATAAGTATAATTGTGTTTATGAGGATACAGAAGTGACTACGGGAACAGAAGCAAAGGTCAATATGAAACCGCATTCCCGCTCAGATGAGACTCGAACCTAGCCATAACTCAGATTGGGACTTGAGTCCACAATGCCTGAATTAAGAGGGGACTCACACCCATTGTCTTTTAATTGAAACTGCTCACTTGGTGCCAGGACTTACCGACATTCAGGTTCTTTAATCTCGTGGCAGAAAGAACTCAGCGAGAGGCAAAGTGACAGGAAAAATGTGAGTTTATTAGCATGGGTCAGTTGTGAGATATACAGGTGGGCAGGCAAGGGAGCACAGCCTAGAGAAAAAAATTTCATTTTTATAATAATAGGAAAAAACAGAGAGAGGAGACCATCACCTTCTTCCTCGTTCTTGGGTAGACGTGAAGACTTATACTGTTAGTTTCTCCTTTGGACCTACATGGTCTGACTGGGTCAGTTATGATGCTATTTAAATCATATGTATATTAGCAGGAGGGTGGTAACATGTACTAAAATATGCTAATTCGCCTCAGATTTTAGTATAATGTCCCCTTTCACCTAGTTTCCTTTCCCTTTCAGGTATTCCTGTCTTGACAACATGCAGAAATGTAACTCTTCAAGAACCGTTAACTCCCTGACTTTATGTAACAAGATTCAGTCCCCAGATCTATTGTCTTGAGTTATGACTATCAGGGTTTGTGGCTTGAGTGTGCCTGACACTTGAATGCACCTATCTTCCTTCAAGGTAGATTAGATTGTTGCTAAGTTACTGGATTCTTTTCTTGGGTGGTCAGTAGCTCACAACAGTCTCTCAAACTTCCTTAAAATCCCCTGTCTTTAAGCCTCTAGTGGGATTTCTAAATTATATAATCACCCTACTCTAGCCGTATCAAGTGTGCCTCATAGAAAGAAATAGAGCATTGATGCAAAAGGCAAATGGTGAGATTGGCAGAATTTTCTAGCTTGTCTAACAAGGATTCTCATTTTTTTAAGTATAATTGAAAAACCTACTGAAATATTTTGAAAATTTTTATGCTTAGACTTTGAAGGATTATGAATATCCCTCAACTGAGTTTAGGCACAGGTTATTTTTTTTTTTAATTTATGTTTAATTAGAGGATAATTGCTTTACTATATTGTGTTGGTTTCTGCCATACATCAACATGAATCAGCCATAGGTATACATAGGTCCCATCCTTTTTGAATTTCCCTCCCACTTCCCACCTCGTCCCACCCCTCTATGTTGTCACAGAGCATGGGATTTGAGCAGTTCAACAGTATAATTGTATTAAAAAGCAGTGACATTACTCTTCTGACAAAGGTCCATATAGTCAAAGCTATGGTTTTTCCAGTTGTCCTATACAGATGTAAGAATTGGAGCATAAAAAAGGCTGAGTGCCAAAGAATTGATGCTTTCAAACTGTGGTGTTGGAGAAGACTTTTGAGAGTCCCTTCAACAGCAAGGAAATCAAACCAGTCAATCCTGAAGAAAATCAACCCTGAATATTCATTGGAAGAACTGATGCTAAAGCTCCAATACTTTGGCCTCATGATGCAAAGAACCACCTCATTGGAAAATACCTTGATGCTGGGAAAGATAGAAGGCCAAAGAAGAAGGGGATGACAGGGGACGAGATGGTTGGATGGTATCACTGACTCAGTTGACATGAGTTGGATCAAGTTTCAGGAGATGGTGAAGGACAGGGAAGCCTGATGTGCTGCAGTTCATGGAGTCAAAAGGAGTTGGACAGAACTGAGCCACTGAACAACAACAAAAATTTTTATAGATAGCTATTATCTATCAAGCCTTTCAATTTTTAAATAATTACTCTGTGTCTCAGAGTTCTAATTGCCATAAAACAATCTCTTTGCTCTCTCCCTTGTGTCTATGTTTAGGTTATATAATTTCCTCAGTTTTTTCCCTAAATAATTGAAATTTACACAGAGGTACTTTATACTAAAATTATTATAGGAAAATAGCTTGTAAAACAAAAGGCATAATGACTCATGTCATAGAGTTTATAACAGTAGATCCACAACAAGTGTTTCAACTTATGTAAGTTCTATAACTTGATTTGAGGGAAAAAAAATAGCAATTAGAGGTTGATTTGCAGATATTGGTCTTTAAAGAATACCATCTACCATACAAATTCTTATAGATCAGGAATATTTAAGGTATAGGAAGTTATTACATTTATTCCTTTAAATTTCTTAAGATCAAGAGAGTATATTTTTTTCAAGTTGTGAATATTAGGTTTAGTTTTTTTAAAAGGCAACAGTGGGGGTTAAAAGCACAGATAATATATAATGTGCTCTAAGTTACCTTCTTAAAGGCAACTAAGCATTTATTGACCAGAGCAGTGGGTTAGAGGCAGCAAAGGATCTGATAATGATGTGGTGGGCAGCCTCTGAAATAGCCCCCTGCTATTTCCACTTGCTAATGTTTACCCCTTTGTGTGAGTCTCCTCTTCTTGAGAGTGGACTAGATGTAATGATTAATATCAAACAAATACAAAAAAGGTTTGTGACATCAGAGATTAGGTTTTAAAATCTGTCTCTTTTCTTACTGTCTTTCTTGCTCTGAAGGGAAGCCAGTTCCCATGTTATAGGCTATCCTACAGAGAGGCCCATGAGGTAAGAAGCAGATGACTCTTTCAAACAGTCAGCAAGAATCTGAGGCCTGCAAAAATAATCTTGGAGAAGGCAATGGCAACCCACTCCAGTACTCTTGCCTGGCAAATCCCATGGACGGAGGAGTGAAGTGGGTTTTCCCCAAGTTAAACCTTGAGATGACCAAAGCCCTTAACTGCAGACCAAAGACAGAGGACCCAATTAAGCCAATCATGAATTCCCCACCCACAGACACTCTATAAGAATATATTTTGCTGTTTTATGCTGCTACTTTTTATTATGCAGCAATTTATGACTGTTACAATAAGAAAAAGCCCAGCTGACTTCAAAATATATTCAGATGATTATGAAAAAATAAATGTAATAAAGGAGTGATTTCACCTGCAATATTTTTTTTGGCATTTTAAAAAACTTAATTTTCAGATAATTGTACATCTACAAGCAGTTATAAAAAATAATATAGAAAAAACCCATACTTTTCACTCAGTTTCTCCTAATGTTAACTATTTAAGTATACTAAACTAGAGCTTCTCTGTTGGCTCAGATGGTAAAGAATCTGCCTGAAATGCAGGAGACCTGGGTTCGATTCCTAGGTCAGGAAGATGCCTTGGAGAAGGAAATAAAAACCCACTACAGTATTCTCACCTGGAGAATTACATGGACAAAGAGCCTGGTGGGATACAGTCTAGAGGTCACAAAGAGTCGGACTTGACTTTCATTTTCAAAATAGCACAGCCATCACTTGCGATACTTTTAAAAAGTATTGGTTCGGTTCAGTTCACTTGCTCAGTCATGTCCGACTCTTTGCGACCCCATGAATCACAGAATGCCAGGCCTCCCTGTCCATCACCAACTCCCAGAGTTCACTCAAACTCATACCCATCGAGTCGGTGATGCAATCCAGCCATCTCATCCTCTGTCGTCCCTTCTCCTCCTGCCCCCAATCCCTCCCAGCATCAGAGTCTTTTCCAATGAGTCAACTCTTCGCATGAGGTGGCCAAAGTACTGGAGTTTCAGCTTTAGCATCAGTCCTTCCAATGAACACCCAGAACTGATCTCCTTTAGAGTGGACTGGTTGGATCTCCTTGCAATCCAAGGAATTCTCAAGAGTCTTCTCCAACACCACAGTTCAAAAGCATCAATTTTTCGGCACTCAGCTTTCTTCATAGTCCATTTCTCACATCCATACATGACCACTGCAAAAACCATAGCCTTGACTAGATGGACCTTTGTTGGCAAAGTAATGTCTCTGCTTTTGAATGTGCTATCTAGGTTGGTCATAACTTTCCTTCCAAGGAGTAAGCATCTTTTAATTTCATGGCTGCAATCACCATCTGCAGTGATTTTGGAGCCCCCCAAAATAAAGTCTGACACTGTTTCCACTGTTTCCCCATCTATTTCCCATAAAGTGATGGGACCAGATGCCATGATCTTCATTTTCTGCATGTTGAGCTTTAAGCTAACTTTTTCACTCTCCTCTTTCACTTTCATCAAGAGGTTTTTTAGTTCCTCTTCACTTTCTGCCATAAGGGTGGTGTCATCTGCATATCTGAGATTACTGATATTTCTCCTGGCAATCTTGATTCCAGCTTGTGTTTTTCTAGCCCAGCGTTTCTCATGATGTACTCTGCATAGAAGTTAAATAAGCAGGGTGACAATATACAACATTGACGTTCTCCTTTTCCTGTTTGGAACCAGTCTGTTGTTCCATGTCCAGTTCTAACTGTTGCTTCCTGCCTGCATATAAGTTTCTCAAGAGGTAGGTCAGGTGCTCTGGTATTCCCATCTCTTTCAGAATTTTCCACAGTTTATTGTGATCTGCTCAGTCAAAGTCTTTAGCATAGTCAATAAAGCAGAAATAGATGTTTTTCTGGAACTCTCTTGCTTTTTCCATGATCCAATGGATGTTGGCAATTTGATCTCTAGTTCCTCTGCCTTTTCTAAAACCAGTGTGAACATCTGGAAGTTCACGGTTCACATATTGCTCAAGCCTGGATTGGAGAATTTTGAGCATTACTTTACTAGCGTGTGAGATGAGTGCAATTGTGCGGTAGTTTGAGCATAGCTAACTCCATAGTAAGAGACACAGATGTTTCCTTGGCTTCCTCTTTGCATCACTCAAAATAGGCTAGATATAGATGCTGAGATAAAGGTAGAAATAGAAACCAAGATACAGAGGTATAGGTATATATGTATAGTTTACTACTCTATCATGCTACTTGTATTACAAATTAGTGCAGTTTGGGGATTAAACATCTGTTCATCATAGTCAGACTCCAAGGTTATTACTGAAACACTCACCAGTTTGACATGTTACTGAGCAGTGTGCCAGAAAGAAAGCAGCTCTGGAGTGTCTTAGACTAGGAATTAATATTTTGGCCTACAGGTGGCACATATCTGCTAACAACTCACTGATCCGAAGTTGCAGTGATAGCTGCTGCTGCTAAGTCACTTCAGTTGTGTCCAACTCGGCAATCCCATAGACGGCAGCCCACCAGGCTCCGCTGTCCCTGGGATTCTCCAGGCAAGAACACTGGGGTGGGTTGCCATTGCCTTCTCCAGCAGTGGTAACTACACTCAACCAAAAGGAGGACAGAATTTTAATCTTATGATAAATCAGGAATGGATTACAACTGGAAGTAGTTAACAGCCTAGTTGGCTATCACACTGTGAAAAGCTTCTTGATACTTTTCATTGTAAATTTTATATATTTTTGTTTTTTAAAGATACATCAGAAGTAATATCCCAGGCTTGACTTGAAATACTGTATTAGAAACATTAATTGAAATTAATTAAAAAGCTACATTGAACTGAACTATTTTTCACAGACTTTGTAATGGTATTTTATACCCCAGTTGAGTACTTAATCTTTTAGAAATATATCCTACCATGCCTCCCAGCACATAGCTACTTTTTTGTTTGGTTGGTTGGCTATTTTTGGTTTGTTTTCTTTTTTTCTTTAGTATCTCCCTAGTTTATGTATGTGTTGAGGGTTGGAGGCAGGGGATGTCATGGGTATCTGCAAACTAAACCATTTTTAAAATTTATTCTTTACTCCACTTCATCTGTACAGGTTTCCCCAGTACTTATTGGCCTTTTGTTTGTTAATTTTTGTTTTGTTTATTGATGATTCTCTGGAATTACAATACTGTATTGTTTTATCTGTATACTTTATAAGACACTTGTCTATTTTATTGTTAATTAATTCAACAATGCATATTGTACCTTTCTATTTTGGCAGTGTTTTTATAATGAATGAATATAGCAGTAAAAAAGTTTAAAAATTACCTGACCTCACAGTACACATCTTCATAAGGAAGATAGTAAACTAATAAAAAGTAAAACACACATTATGATAGGTAGTGATGTGTCCTTTAAAGAAAAAATGAGCAATGAAGAATATAGGTAGTATTAAAGGCTTTTCTAATACTCTCACATTTAAGCAAAAATCCAGAAAAGATGAGACAGTCAAAGGGTCATTGACATAAGAAACAGCTGTTAGACTGAGAGGATGGCAAGTGCAAAGACCCTGTGGTGGGAACATCCTTACGATACAGGTATTGTAACGAAGTATGGATAGGCAATGGCAACCCACTCCAGTACTCTTGCGTGGAGAATCCCATGGACGGAGGAGCCTGGTAGGCTGCAGTCCATGGAGTCGCTAAGAGTCAGACACGACTGAACGACTTCACTTTCACTTTTCACTTTCATGCATTGGAGAAGGAAATGGCAACCCACTTCTGTGTTCTTGCCTGGAGAATCCCAGGGATGAGGAAGCCTAGTGGGCTGCCGTCTATGGGGTCGCACAGAGTCGGACACGACTGAAGCAACTTAGCAGTAGCAGCATGGATAGGAAAGAGTCTGCCAGGAAGACAGTGCTAGTAATTAATATATGACAGAGAGCCAGTGTCCTGCTTATGCAGGAAATTATGTCTCACTGTATTTATCTTTAATTTTTATAGCACAAAAATCTCCTTAGAGAATATTGGGCAGTTAGATATGCTTACACTTATGTTTAAAAATATCAGCATGACTGTGAAGCAACAAAGATATATATACAGGGAAATATAGCCATTATTTGTAATAACTTGAAAAGGAGTATAATCTATAAAAACACTGGATCACTATGCTACATACCTGAAACTAATGGATTTAGTAAGTCAACCATATTTCAATTAAAATATATAAATATACATCAGTGTGACCATTGTCTTGAAAGTATATACTATGGGGATATGGTGGTAGCTTAAGCACACGAGTAGAAGCAATGAAAGTAATAAGATGTTATTATATTACAAAATTATTTCAAAAGCAAATTTATTTTGAATGGTTAGCTGTACAGTATGAGAGATAGGAAGAATCAAGAGAGTTTTCAACATTTTTTTGCCTATTCCACTGTAAAGAATTTCAATTAACAGTGAAGGAAGAAATTGGAAGAATAATTTGGGATAAAAAGAGTAAATTTTAATTTTTGTATATTAGGTTTAAGATGTGAATTAGATATACACATGGAGATATTGAAAGCATGGATGTATTTATCTAAAATATATGGAAGAAGTACAGCTGGAGAAGTACAGTATCTACCTTGGGGGAGTCATCTGTGCATAAATGATTTTTAAACCATAAGTCTAGATATCATTATGAAAGAGTGAATTGAGTGAAGTCAGAGAAGATAGGAGGTCAAAAATTTAAAGCCCCAGGGAATTCAAATGTTTAAAATCAAGGGATAAGAAGGAACTAGAAAAAAGTCATTGAGAGGAATGATTAATGAATTAGGAATAAAATCATAGTGGAATGTTCCTTAGCCAAATTGGAAAAAAAAAAAAATCAGGTCATCAATTATGTTGATTGCTGCTGACCAAGTAAGATGAAGACTGAAAATAGACAATTAGATTTAACAATGTTGAGATCATTGGTAACCTTGACAGGAATGGTTTAGGTGAGGTTGTGAGCTAGAAATCTGCTTCAAATAACTGATAAAGGTGGGGGGGGGGGTGGGAAGACAGGAATTGGAAGGGGAGCAGAAAAACTGAGTTAGTAGCTAGATGAGTATTAGCTTCAGAGAAAACAATTAAGGTGAGAAAAATTGCACATACATAGATGGACTGGAGAGATTCTTAGGTAAGTGACAAAGGATGATGTTCATTGCAAATGTGAGCATATTTTATAGAACAATAAAAAGAAAGAGGTCTTCCCTTGTGGCTCAGCGGTAAAGAATCCACCTGCTAATGCAGGAGATTCGGGTTCCATCCCTGCATCAGGAAGATCCTCTGGAGAATGAAATGGCAACCCACTCCAGTATTCTTGTATGGAAAATCCCATGGACAGAGGATCCTGGCAGGCTTCAGTCTTTGGGGCCACAAAGAGTTGGACACCACTGAATGACTAAATAACAACAATGAGAGAAAAGAAAGAAAATATTGTCACAGAGAAATGGAGAACAAAAACAGTACTGTGACCATGGGAATTGCAAAGTTCACAACTCATAGTGGAAAGATGTTTGAATCTGAACATAGATGAGATGGTGTGAAACAGTCATGTGAATTAGTAGGTTGGGAAAATATAGAATGGTTACTGGGAAGCACTGAGAACAACCTAAAGTATTTGTTGATTTTCAGTGAGGGCAGTTGGCATGTTTGTGAGTACATTTTTGTTTAGTGTATGGGTTTTGTTTTGCTCAGACACATTAGCCACAGCAATATACCTGCAGGTGAAGAGTAGGAAGAAGGTAGGAATTAGATGATTTTGAGGTTTTTGTTGGATAGGTGTGATGAAAGTAGACATGGCAAATGAGGTAAGGATACAGTGAAGGGATGATTAACATTGGACTGTGAGATTTTCACTTGTTAAGAAGGGAAGTGATGATATGAATCGGACAAGCAGTAGTGAAAAGTTGGTATAATCAATGTAGTTTTAACTTTAACTAATTTAACTTAGAAGGTCAAATGATATTTGGAGTCAGGATACTAACAGGAGTAAGTTGTAAAGTGAAAAGGTGCTGGTTGGAGACTGCGATGCTTACAATGGAAGCTTGGGGGATGGTTATGAGTATAGACCTCTCTAGTGTAAAGTATTGAAAGTGTTAGTTGCTCAGTTGTGTCAGACTCTTTGCAACCCCATGGACTATAGCCTGCCAGGCTCCTCTATCCATGGAATTCTCCAGGCAAAAATACTGGAGAGGATTGCCATTTCCTTCTGCAGGGGATCTTCTCAACCCAGGGATCAAAGCTAGGTCTCCTGCATTGCAGACGAATTATTTACTGTCTGGGCCACCAGGAAAGCCCTCCCAGGTGTATGCATCTAGTAAATGGTTGAAGCAAGGCAGAGGATGAGGTCCATGGGACAGGAGAGGTCCAGGTGCTGAGATGAGATTTCTCTTTTTTTTTTTTTTAATTTTATTTCCTTTTATTTTTTAACTTTACAATATTGTATTGGTTTTGCCATAGATTTCTAAATGTGATGATCAGAACAGTGAAGGTATATAATTTCTGTCCCTAATTTTAAGATTTTGTTTAAAGTTACCATTGTGGCATAATGACCATTTGGGCAGGCTTTAGACAGTGGCATGAATCTGAGAGACATGTGTCAGCCACTTAATCTCTCTGTATCTCACTTTTCCCATCTATAAAATTGGAATATAATAACAACTCAGAGTTCAGTTCAATCACTCAGTCATGTCTGACTCTTTGCAACCCCCTGGACTGTAGCACACCAGGCCTCCCTGTCCATCACCAACTCCTGGAGTTTACCCAACTCATGTCCATTGAGTCGGTGATGCCATCCAACCATCTCATTCTCTATTGTCCCCTTCTTCTCCTGCCTTCAGTCTTTCCCAGCATCAGGGTCTTTTCAAATGAGTCAGTTCTTTGCATGAGGTGGCCAAAGTATTGGAGTTTCAGCTTCAACATCAGTCCTTCCAATGAACACTTAGCACTGATCTTTAGGATGGACTGGTTGGATCTCCTTGCAGTCCAAGGGACTCTCAAGAGTCTTCTCCAACACCACAGTTCAAAAGCATCAATTCTTCGGTGTTCAGCCTTCTTTATAGTCCAACTTCAATCCATACATGACTACTTGAAAAACCATATCCTTGACTGCTGCTGCTGCTGCTGCTAAGTTGCTTCAGTCGTGTCCAACTCTGTGTGACCCCATAGACGGAAGCCCACCAGGCTCCCCCATCCCTGGGATTCTACAGGCAAGAACACTGGAGTGGGTTGTCATTTTCTTCTCCAATGCATGAAAGTGAAAAGTGAAAAGGAAGTCACTCAGTGTTGTCCGACTCCTAGCGACCCCATGGACTGCAGCCTACCAGGCTCCTCCATCCCTGGGATTTTCCAGGCAACAGTGCTGGAGTGGGTTGCCATTGCCTTCTCCAATCCTTGACTATACGGAAAAAAGTGAAAAAGTTGGTATTTTTATTCAGCACTTATGAAGCTCTCAGTAAATATCAATTATTGTTATTTTTTGAATAAGTTTAGTTCATATAGCAGACGTTCTGAAAGAAAAAGATTTCTGTACAATGGCATAAACCCTACTGATACTATTTTAAGTTCTCAAATTTAAGACCTTTCTTCTGACCTTCAGTTTGTAACTTCAGAAAGTAACTTCAGAAAGATTTCAATTACTTTCATTGGCAAATGGTGAACAAATTAATATTCTAGATTTGTTACTTTCTCCCATATGCCATAGACAATACTGGAGCAAAGCCAAATAGCAAAAATGGGAAAAGTTGTGTTTAGGGGTAAAGAGTTTAGGCTGTAAAACAAGAAGAAAGAATCAGCAAGATGGATTGGAACAGAAGATAAACTTAGTGTTCAATTTATAAGGGCTTCTTTATAATTCTGGTGATAAGAAATGACTAGCTAGAGACACACCAAGATGAGTTCTGCATAGTTTTCTATACTACTCTAATAATATATAAAAATTCTGTGGTTCCTAAACTTGTTATGCATTCCCTAGCTTGAACTATTTTTTTTTAAATAAGTAGTTTGTTGTTTTCACAAAGACCCAAATCTCTTAAGTTACATTAAATGATTAGCATTAGACTTTAAGTGTTTCTGTATCCTAAATTTTATACTATCTAACAAGGGCTTCCAATTCCAAAAATCCATCGAAGCAATATAATTTGAATAAATAAGATTTTATATTTTTAAATGGTAAATTTCAATGTATGTTTCATTGATAAATTATTAGCATGTAACACAATTCTTTCTGTAATAATTGCCTGGGTATACTGAACTTAAGCCCAGGATTTACACAGTATGTTTACTAATGCACTTTCTATTAATTGAAAAATTTGAGTTATTTCTAAAAATATATTTCACTTTCACGAAGGGGGGAAATGTAATAATAAGAGTTTCCCTCATAGAGAATCCCAAGCCTCAAGCATATTTTATATTAAATCTCAAGACCATGAAAAGGAAAGATCTGATTAATTTTAATTATAGTGAACAGCAAAAAGATATGGATGATTCCTCAGGCAAACAGTGTTCTGATCAAACTGAAATAAGCATATTAAATCTAATGCCTAGTAATCAGAAATTGTTCAACAGAGTTTGAGGAATACCAGGGTAACATTTGATGATAACTGTGGATATGATTTAATAAAGGATACAAGTAAATCAAGTCCTAAAACTCTTTGAGTGGAAAAACACTGTCCAAATTAAGATATTGAAATGTATTGGCAAAAGTAAATATTAAAATTCTTTATTTATTTAAGCACCAAAAGAAAAAAAGCATGAACATCTCAAAAAGTGTTGTATCTATTATTACCAAAAGTAGCTTATGCTATAAGACAATATGTGTATTTGTTATTTGAAAACTTTAGTTTCTGTGAAACAGACAGATCAACTGACACTATTCTTATTCCTGGGAGACTAAAACTAATCTCTTCACCTATGTAGTATATCTACTTACTAAGGGTAAAATCCCAAGTTTAACTTAACACAGGCTTGGCTAGAATAAACAGATGGAAGATATTTCCATAATAATATCATCATCACTATCATTTTATTAACCAGTAATCAGAGAATCACCTCATCTTCTCCCATATTAAATTTTTAAAAATTTGTTCTTCTAGTTTTATTGAAATATAATTGACATAACTCACTATATAAGTTTAAGGTGTGCAGCATCATGAAATGATGACCACAGTAAGTTTAATGAACATCCAGCATCTCATACAGATACACAGTAAAAGAAATAGAATTTGTGTGTGTGTGTGTGTGTGATTTTCATCACACTCAGGATTTACTCTTTTAAAAAGTGTCATATGTAACCTAGGGTAATTTTGATCATATTTATCATGTTGTACATATATCTTAGTACTTATCTTAGAACTGGAAGTTTATACCCTCCACCCCTGCCTCTGGTAACCAGAAATCTGATCTCTTTTTCTGTGAGTTTAGTTTTTTTGAAATATAACTGACTTACAACACTATTTTAGTTCCTGGTGCACAACATAGTGATTCGCTATATCTATGAATTTCAGAATATTCACCACAGTGAAAAAAGTGAAAGTATTAGTTGCACTCTTGTGTCTGACTCTGCGACCCCATGGACTGTAGCACTCCAGGATCCTCTGTCCATGAAAATCCCAAGGCAACAACACTGGAGTGGGTAGCCATTCCCCCATCTCCAGGGGATCTTCCTGCCCCACAGATTGAAGCTGGGTCTCCTGCATTGCAGGAGGATCTTTTTACCATCTGAGACATTAATATTTGTCACTACAGACAGATATTATGTAGTTATTGACTGTATTCTTCACACTGTATATTTAATACCCATGATTCATTTATTTTATAACTGGAAGTTTGTACCTCTTAATCTCCCTCAACTACTTCTCTCCTCCCTCCAACCCCCTTTCCTCTGACAACTACCTGTTTGTTCTCTGTATCTGTGATTCTGTTTCTCTTTTCTTATGTTTGTTCATTAGTTTTGTTTTTTAGATTCCACATATAAGTGGAATATATAGTACTTGTCTCTGTCTGACTTATTTCACTAAGGATAATACACTTATGGTCTATCTGTGTTATCACAGGATTTCTTGGACTTGGATGTCTGTTTCCTTCCCCAGTTTAGGAAAGTTTTCAGCTCTTACCTCTAAATAGGTTCTCCATTCCTTTCTTACTCCTTCTGAGAGCCCTATAATATGAATGTTATTACCCTTGATGTAGTCTAAGAGATCTCTTAAACTATCCTCATATTTTAAAATTCTTTTTTCTATTCAGCTTGTGTGATTTCTGCTATGTATTCCAGATCACTGATCTGTTCCTCTGTATTATATGACGTACTGTTGACTCCTTCTAATTTTTTTTTCTTTTTTCTTTTTAAATTTCACTTATTGTATTCTTCAGTTCTGTTTAGTTACTATTTATATCTTCTGTCTTTGTTGATATTCTCACTGGATTCATCCATTCTTCCTTGAGTTTGTTGAGCATCTTGATGATCATTACCTTGAACTCTTGATGAGATATATTGCTTATCTCTACTGCATTTAGCTCTTTTTCTGAGCTTTATTGTTTTTTATCATTTAGAACATATTCCTGTACCTCATTTTCCCAATTCTGTGTTTATTTCTATGTGTTCAGTAGATTGGTTACATTTCCCAGTCTTGGAGAAGTGGCCTTATGTAGATGTTCAGTGGGAGCCAATAGTGTACTCCCTTCTGCTCACCAGAGCTATATTCCTAGATGCCCCCATGTGGACTGAGGACACCCTTCTTTTGTGGCCAGGCTAAATACTTTGGGCTGGTACGCCGGGCTGGTGGGCCTGACTGGCTCCTGGTCCTGTTGGCTGTAAGACTGTGTTATAGCTGTGAGGTCATTGAAGTGTGTTTCAGGCTTCCTACAGAGTTGGCTCATGGCCCAGGCGGTCCCAGGCTGGTGCTGGTCTGCTGGTAGGTAGGAACTGGTCTGCTCGTAGGAATATGGCTGTCTGTTTGGCCTAGGGGTTGTATGGAGTTATTGCCATTCAGCCGATCGCTGGGCAAGGCAAGTTCCCCACGTGGCTGTCTTCATAGCTTGGGGGCCTCAGAGCCAGGGCCAGCCCACTAGGGACTGGGGCTGAATCCCCACACGCTGCCTATGAAGCCTCAAGGGGCCCCTAGCTGGTGCTATGTGAGTGGGTGGAGCCAGGTCTCTGGGGCTAATAGGCCAGAGATAGGATTGCAAAATGGCATGTGCCAGCACCCATGTTCTTGCAGTATAACAGGCTTTCAGTGTCAGCTACTGCCTCTATCTCTACAGCCAGGGAGAGTACCAGTTGCCTCTTGCCTTTTGGAAAAGTTCTCCAAAATCAGAAAGTGGATCTGACTCAGACTCTTTTCAAATTGCTGCCTCTGTATTGAATCTTGGAGCATGTGCAAGCTTGGATGCACCCTTTGAGTCAAGAATCTTGTGTTGCCTATAGTTGTCTGGATCTCCTAAATGTAAACCTTGCTAATATTAAAAACCAGGCATTCTATCTGTTCATCTTCCTTGTGCCAGAGCCCAGGTGTGGAGCTCAGGCTTGGAATCCTGGCTCCATGGGGAGGACCTCTAAAGTTGTAATATTCCTCCCATTTTGGAGTTGCTGACCTGGGGATGTTAGATCTAAATATACTGTGTCTCTACTGGTTCTAATCATGTGGTTCCTTTTTTATGTATTTAGTTATGTTATGGAAAATCTTTTCTGCTAATCTTCAGGACATTCTTATAGATAGTTGCTCTCAAGTAGTTTTAATTTTAGTGTGTTCAGGGTAGACAGTGAGTTCAGAGTTTTCCTACTTTGCCATCTTGGCCACTTTCCTATAAGTGCTAATTGAGTTTTTGCTACGTAAATAATAACACAGAAAGTTTTTGAAACACAACTCACAGAAGTAATTATCAGATACCAGAAAAATGTAGAATTTTACATTTGTTTGCTTTTCATATTAATACAATATAAAACAGGAAAAAAATAGTATTCCGTAGTAATCAATGCTGGCTAAAATCAGTGAAATGGAGTACCAAAAAATGTAGCAAAAGTGTAAATTTTTAAAATTTTCTTTAAAACCTTTTTCTGCATTGATGAGGTAATGAAGCTTTTCATATTCCACATCTCAAAATGTAGTTTGAGAAAATAATCATAGGTGAGTTTTTTAAAGACGGTTATTATCCACTCTTTACTAGCGTGTGAGATGAGTGCAATTGTGTGGTAGTATGCCAAAGAGTGCTCAAACTACTGCACAATTGCACTCATCTCACACGCTAGTAAAGTAATGCTCAAAATTCTCCAAGCCAGGCTTCAGCAATATGTGAACCGTGAACTTCCTGATGTTCAAGCTGGTTTTAGAAAAGGCAGAGGAACCAGAGATCAAATTGCCAACATCCACTGGACCATGGAAAAAGCAAGAGAGTTCCAGAAAAATATCTATTTCTGCTTTATTGACTATGCCAAAGCCTTTGACTGTGTGGATCACAATAAACTGTGGGAAATGAAAGAGATGGAAATACCAGACCACCTGACCTGCCTCTTGAGAAATTTGTATGCAGGTCAGGAAGCAACAGTTAAAACTGGACATGGAACAACAGACTGGTTCCAAATAGGAAAAGGAGTACATCAAGGCTGTAAATTGTCATCCTGTTTATTTAACTTCTATGCAGAGTACATCATGAGAAACGCTGGGCTGGAAGAAGCATAAGCTGGAATCAAGATTGCCGGGAGAAATATCAATAACCTCAGATATGCAGATGACACCACCCTTATGGCAGAAAGTGAAGAGGAACTCAAAAGCCTCTTGATGAAGGTGAAAGTGGAGAGTGAAAAAGTTTGCTTAAAGCTCAACATTCAGAAAATGAAGATCGTGGCATCTGGTCCCTCCACTTCATGGGAAATAGATGGGGAAACAGTGGAAACAGACTTTATTTTTCTGGGCTCCAAAATCACTGCAGATGGTAACTGCAGCCAAGAAATTAAAAGACGCTTACTCCTTGGAAGGAAAGTTATGACCAACCTAGATAGCCTATTGAAAAGCAGAGACATTACTTTGCCAACAAAGGTTTGTCTAGTCAAGGCTATGGTTTTTCCTGTGGTCATGTATGTATGTGAGAGTTGGACTGTGAAGAAGGCTGAGTGCCAAAGAATTGATGCTTTTGAAGTGTGGTGTTGGAGAAGTGGAAGGTGTTGAGAGTCCCTTGGACTGCAAGGAGATCCAACAAGTTCATTCTGAAGGAGATCAGCCCTGGGATTTCTTTGGAAGGAATGATGCTAAAGCTGAAACTCCAGTACTTTGGCCACCTCATGCGAAAAGTTGACTCATTGGAAAAGACTCTGATGCTGGGAGGGATTGGGGGCAGGAGGAGAAGGGGACAACAGAGGATGAGATGGCTGGATGGTGTCACTGACTCGATGGATGTGAGTCTGAGTGAACTCCAGGAGTTGGTGATGGACAGGGAGGCCTGGCGTGCTGCAATTCATGGGGTCGCAAAGAGTCAGACATGACTGAGCGACTGATCTGATCTAATCTGATCTGATGAGCATTCTTTGGCATTGCCTTTCTTTGGGATGGGAATGAAAACTGACCTTTTCCAGTTCTGTGGCCACTGCTGAGTTTTCCAAATTTGCTGACATACTGAGTGCAGCACTTTCACAGCATCATCTTTCAGGATTTGAAATAGCTCAACTGGAATTCCATCACCTCCTCTTGCTTTGTTCGTAGTGATGCTTCCTAAGGCCTACTTGACTTCACATTCCAGGATGTCTGTTTCTAGGTGTGTGGTCACAGCATCATGATTATCTGGGTTGTGAAGATCTTTTTTGTATAGTTCTTCTGTGTATTCTTGCCACCTCTTCTTAATATCTTCTGCTTCTGTTAGGTCTCTACCATTTCTGTCGTTTATCAAGCCCATCTTTGCATGAAATGTTCCCTTGGTATCTCTAATTTTCTTGAAGAGACCTCTAGTTTTTACTGTTCTGTTGTTTTCCTCTATTTCTCTACATTGATCACTGAAGAAAGCTTTCTTATCTCTTCTTGCTGTTCGTTGGAAATCTGCATTCAGATGCTTATGTCTTTCCTCTCCTCCTTTGCTTTTCACTTCTCTTCTTTTCACAGCTATTTGTAAGGCCTCCCCAGACAGCCACTTTGCTTTTTTGCATTTCTTTTCCATGGGGATGGTCTTGATCCCTGTCTCCTGTAAAATGTCACAAACCTCAGTCCATAGTTCATCAGGCACTCTATCAGATCTAGTCCCTTAAATCTATTTCTCATCCACTGTATAATCACAAGGGATTTGATTTAGGTCATACCTGAATGGTCTAGTGGTTTTCCCTACTTTCTTCAATTTAAGTCTGAATTTGGCAAAAAGGAGTCCATGATCTGAGCCACAGTCAGCTCCCAGTCTTGCTTTTGCTGACTGTATGGAGCTTCTCTATCTTTGGCTGCAAAGAATATAATCAGTCTGATTTCAGTGTTGACCATCTGGTGATGTCCATGTGTAGAGTCTTCCCTTGTGTTGTTGGAAGAGGGTATTTGCTATGACCAGTGCATTTTCTTGGCAAAACTCTATTAGCCTTTGCCCTGCTTCATTCCGTATTCCAAGGCCAAATTTGCGTGTTACTCCAGGTGTTTCTTGACTTTCTACTTATGCATTCTAGTCTCCTATAATGAAAGGGACATTTTTTAAAAGTGTTAGATCTAACGGTCTTGTAGGTCTTCACAGAACCGTTTAACTTCATCTTCTTCAGCATTACTGGTTGGGGCATAGACTTGGATTACTGTGATATTGAATGGTTTACTTTGAAACGAACAATTGCACTCATCCCATATGCTAGTAAAGTAGTGTTCAAAATTCACCAAGTCAGGCTTCAGCAAAACGTGAACTGTGAACTTCAGATGTTCAAGCTGGTTTTAGAAAAGGCAGAGGAACCAGAGATCAAATTGCCAACATTCACTGAGTCATCAAAAAAGCAAGAGAGTTACAGAAAAGCATCTATTTCTGCTTTATTGACTATGCCAAAGCCTTTGACTGTGTGGACCACAATAAACTGTGGAAAATTCTTCAAGAAATGGGAATACCAGACCACATGATCTGCCTCTTGAGAAACCTATATGCAAGTCAGGAAGCAACAGTTAGAACTGGACATGGAACAACAGACTGGTTCCAAGTAGGAAAAGGAGTATGTCAAGGCTGTATATTGTCACTCTGCTTATTTAACTTCTCTGCAGAGTACATCATAAGAAATCCTGTGCTGGAAGAAGCACAAACCGGAATCAAGATTGCCGGGAGAAATATCAATAACCTCAGATATGCAGATGACACCACCCTTATGGCAGAAAGTGAAGAGGAACTCAAAAGCCTCTGGATGAAGGTGAAAGTGGAGAGTGAAAAAGTTTGCTTAAAGCTCAACATTCAGAAAACGAAGATCGTGGCATCTGGTCCCTCCACTTCATGGGAAATAGATGGGGAAACAGTGGAAACAGTGTCAGACTTTATTTTTCTGGGCTCCAAAATCACTGCAGATGGTGACTGCAGCCATGAAATTAAAAGACGCTTACTTCTTGGAAGGAAAGTTATGACCAACCTAGATAGCATGTTCAAAAGGAAAGACATTACTTTGCCAACAAAGGTTCATCTAGTCAAGGCTATGGTTTCTCCAGTGGTCATGTATGGATGTGAGGATTGGACTGTGAAGAAAGCTGAGCGCTGAAGAATTGATGCTTTTGAAGTGTGGTGTTGGAGAAGACTCTTGAGAGTCCCTTGGACTGCAAGGAGATCCAACCAGTCCATTCTAAAGGAGATCAGTCCTGGGTGTTCTTTGGAAGGAATGACGCTAAAGCTGAAACTTCAGTACTTTGGCCACCTCATATGAAGTGTTGACTCATTGGAAAAGACTCTGATGCTGGAAGGGATTGGGGGCAGGAGGAGAAGGGGATGACAGAGGATGAGGTAGCTGGATGGCATCACGTACTCGGTGGATGTGAGTTTGAGTGTCCTCTGGGGGTTGGTGATGGACAGGGTGGCCTGGCGTGCTGCAATTCATGGGGTTGCAAATGTTGGGCGTGACTGAGTGACTGAACTGAACTGATCATCCATTCTTTCCTTGGGAAAATAGAAGCACTTTACTCATGTTTTGATGTAAAAAAATTGTCAATAATTTATTATGCATCCATTAAGCAGTGTGCCTTTTCTACCATTGGAGACCATATATTATCATTCTTTTTACCTTTCCACTCAATAGCTGCATGTCTGATTTTTTCACTTTCTTCTTGTCTCTACTAAATGTCATGTTACTAGAAAGACATTTCTTGATCATTGTTGGTATAAAAAAACATAACCCTTATCACAATCATCAGTTATTCTCTGCTGAACCTATCTCACTTTATTTTCTTTATAAAGGGAATAGAACTTAACATTGCATGTCAAGTAGTTTTATATTATTTCTTGCTTATGGTCCATCTTCTCCAATAAAATCTGCCCTATGTGAAAGTAAATACTTGTGGTATTATTCAAAATTATAACCTCATGCCAGTAATTATGAGCAGTACCTACCTGTTAGTTAGTCAATAAATATTTATTTTGTGTGTGTAAGGATGTAACATAATTCCTTATTAGTAAACATGCTTCAGCTTACTTTATGCTTAAGAAATCTTATGAACACTAAGTATATTTTCAAATATTATGAGAAAATATGCAAGTTAGGCAATTTTAAGTGATGAAAATCAAGAGAAATGACACAATTATATATAATTATTTCAAGGAAGAAAGCAAAATAAATATTATAATATTCATTTGTCTATTTAATTAGTGTATAATTTACTTTTAAATTATATCTCCAAACTGACATTGAAATCCCAATTAATTTTAATCAACTAAAATTTAGGAAAATATGATAAATGGCCTTTATTACAATCTAGAATATGAACATGATATATACTATGTCCAGGGAATATTGAAAAGCAAAATATCACATTACTCCCTTAACTCCTAGGAAGGGTATGCATGATCCCATCTTCTTAATAATTCTGTTTCTCATTTACATTCAAGAAGTTGATATTCTGGGTAATTCATTTGTCTTATGTAAGTTTGGCTAATGTGAGTGATTCTTTCTGAATCCAGCCATCTCCAAGTATATTGAGAGAACCTTATCTTTTTTCAGATGAGGTACAACTTAGAAGCAATTCTTGATGATGGATAACCAATAAATAAACTTTTTTTTACATACACAAAGTGATAAGAAGTATAAAGGACTCTGAGCAATACATAAAATTAATAACCTATAGCCCATATACTTTAATATTCAGTTCAAATATTTGTGTAAGATTTACATTTTAAATTAAGAATCTGTATTTTTAAAGCATTGAGATGGAAGTTTTGGTTAGTCACTACATCCAAAAGGAAAAATCACTGATTTTTCCTTTTGGATGTATGCATACTTCCTTAATACATACAATTTTATTAGAGAAAATAGAAGATTTTTCCCTGAATTATAGCTACTCCTGCTGTCAGCTCAAGAAATAGATGGATTTAAACATCCTTGAATAAATAATTATATCCCCTAAATAGGATCATCTAAAACCAAGGTATAAGGCTGAGAATGAGTTGGCTGACATCTGGATGTTTCTCTCTTTTAACTTATTCAGAGTCAGTGAACATCTTACTCACTTGTTTTGTGAAATGTAATTTCTCATAACAATCCTACAAATGATATGGGGTTGATTTAATACTGGATATTATAATTGATTCACTTATAAATTTTCTGCTGTATCTAGGGTGAGTTTTGATTATTCTATATGAACAGTGTGAGTTGCTTTTCATCAATGTAGTGAAATTGTTACATTATGAAATTTATAATGATAGAGAAAAAATGCTAGTCTTCATAAAAGTTTTTAAATATTTTGATAGACATTGTCATCTTTTATTCTTCATAGTAATGAGGTTTTAATTAATCTCTGTAAAAAGATAGATGTACCAAAAATGCCTTTAAAATAAAACAGCAATATAAGTTATCAGCCAATTACCTAACCAGACTAAAGAAGACAACAGGCAGAATAAGATTGGTGCTTCCATCAGTTTAAAAGGTCTATGACCAAGGCTAGAGTAAACTGTATACAATAAGCAGTCAGGGAAGATCAGATATTTGAATAATTTACTCATCTCTCATTTAATTTGTCATGGAAAAAGCAAGAGAGTTCCAAAAAAACATCTTTTTCTGCTTTATTGACTATGCCAAAGCCTTTGAATGTGTGGATCACAATCAACTGTGGAAAATTCTGAAAGAGATGAGAATACCAGACCACCTGATCTGCCTCTTGAGAAATCTGTATGCAGGTCAGGAAGCAACAGTTAGAACTGGACATGGAACAATAGACTGGTTCCAAATAGGTAAAGGAGTACATCAAGGCTATATATTGTCACCCTGCTTATTTAACTTACATGCAGAGTACATCATGAGAAAGGCTGGACTGGAAGAAACACAAGCTGGAATCAAGATTGCCGGGAAAAATATCAATCACCTCAGATATGCAGATGACACCACCCTTATGGCAGAAAGTGAAGAGGAACTCAAAAGCCTCTTGTTGAAAGTGAAAGTGGAGAGTGAAAAAGTTGGCTTAAAGCTCAACATTCAGAAAATGAAGATCATGGTTTCCAGTTCCATCACTTCATGGGAAATAGATGGGGAAACAGTGGAAACAGTGTCAGACTTTATTTGGGGGGCTTGAAAAGTCACTGCAGATGGTGACTGCAGCCATGAAATTAAAAGATGCTTACTCCTTGGAAGGAAAGTTATGACCAACCTAGATAGCATATTCAAAAGCAGAGACATTACTTTGCCAGCAAAGGTTTGTCTAGTCAAGGCTATGGTTTTTCCAGTGCTCATGTATGTATGTGAGAGTTGGACTGTGAAGAAGGCTGAGTGCCAAATAATTGATGCTTTTGAACTGTAGTGTTGGAGAAGACTCTTGAGAGTCCCTTGGACTGCAAGGAGATCCAACCAGTCCATTCTGAAGGAGATCAGCCCTGGGATTTCTTTGGAAGGAATGAAGCTAAAGCTTAAACGCCAGTACTTTGGCCACCTAATGTGAAGAGTTGACTCATTGGAAAAGACTCTGATGCTGGGAGGGATTGGGGGAAAGAGGAGAAGGGGACGACAGAGGATGAGATGGCTGGATGGCATCACTGACTCGATGGACGTGAGTCTGAGTGAACTCCGGGAGTTGGTGATGGACAGGGAAGCCTGGTGTGCTGCGATTTATGGGGTCGCAAAGAGTCGGACACAACTGAGTGACTGATCTGATCTGATCTGATGAGTAGTTGTTGTTCAGTTGCTGTCATGTCTGACTCTTTGCGACCCTGAGAACTGGAGCACACCAGACTTCCCTGTCCATCACTATCGCCAGAGTTTGCTCAAACTGATGTCCATTGAGTCAGTGATGCCATCCAACTATCTCATCCTCTGTCACTTGCTTCTCCTGCAGCCCTCAAGCCCTCCCAGCATCAGAGTCTTTTCCAAGGTCTTTAACACTGAGAAGAAAACTTTAAGTCAAAAACAGCGTACATTTAAAATTGTACAGCTGATGTTTGTGGAGGTTCCCTGAGACTGGATCCCTGCGTACTCTTGTGAACCTTGAGTGAGACTGTTTGTCATATGAGCCACTGAGATGAGAGTGTAAATTTGTTACTGCCGTATATCCTAGATTCTTTGGAAAATTTTAATATTTCAAGGACAAGTTGTATCTATTCTCAAATGGGCCTAAAAACATGGCTACTGGTGCAAGCAATCTTCCTTATAAAACACTGAAGATTTTATATTATATAAAGAGATTTTGTGACACATGCCCGTTTGTAGTATCTGAACAAGTTTATCTAGAGTCCTTTTGCAAAGCACTTTTTGTTTTGATTTCTGTGTCTAAACTATATCCTATCTTTAGAAATCTACTTATTATTGAAGCTGTTTTAATAATGCCATCTGTCTTCCTTATCCATTGAAGAATTAAATCTATACTCAATTAGAAAAAATATTTTTCATTGTTTAACTGTGTCATTACCTTTTTCCTGTTACTTATCCACTTGAAAATGAATATAAATCTTCGTATCTTAGGTCTGTGGTGAGCTCATCATTCTCAAATGAATTTCAGAAAACTGGTGGCTATCCTTTTCCCTTCAGTGATAAACTGATACCTTAAAAAAGTGCAGCCTATTTGCAGGGCCTCAGTGGAGACACAGACAGACAGAACAGACTTGTGGGCCCAGTGAGGAAAGGAGAGGGAGGGAGGAATTGAGAGTTCATCATGGGAACATAAACATTCAGTTCAGTTCAGTCACTTAGTAGTGTCCAACTCTTTGTGATCCCATGGACTGCAGCACACCAGGCCTCCCTGTCCATCACCAACTCCCGGAGTTTACTCAAACTCATGTACATTGAGTCAGTGATGCCATCCAACATCTCATCCTCTGCTGTCCCCTTCTCTCCCACCTTCAGTCTTTCCCATCATCAGGGTCTTTTCAAATGAGTCAGTTCTTTGCATCAGGAGACCAAAGTATTGTAGTTTCAGCTTCAATATCCTGAATGAATATTCAGGACTGATTTCCTTTAGGATGGACTGGTTGGATCACATTGCTGTCCAAAGGACTCTCAAGAGTCTTCTCCAACACCACAGTTCAAAGGCATCAATTTTTCAGTGCTCAGCTTTCTGTATAGTCCAACTCTCACATCCATACATGACTACTGGAAAAATCATAGCTTTGACTAGACGGACCTCTGTTGACAAAGTAATATCTCTGCTTTTTAGTATGCTGTCTATATTGGTCATAACTTTTCTTCCAAGGAACAAGCGTCTTTCAATTTCATGGCTACAGTCACCATCTGCAGTGTTTTTGGAGCCCCCCAAATAAAGTCTCTCACTGTTTCCATTGTTTCCCCACCTATTTGCCATGAAGTGATGGGACCAGATGCCATGATCTTAATTTTCTGAATGTTGAGTTTTTAGCCAACTTTTTCACTCTCCTCTTTCAATTTCATTAAGAGGTTCTTTAGTTCTTCTGTGCTTTCTGCCTTAAGGGTGGTGTCATCTGCATGTCTGAGATTATTGATATTTCTCCCAGCAATCTTGATTCTAGCTTGTGCTTCATTCAGCCCAGAATTTCTCATGATATACTCTACATATAAGTTAAATAAGCACAGTGACAACATAGAGACTGATGTACTCCTTTCGTAATTTGGAACCAGTTGGTTGTTCCTTGTCCAGTTCTAACTGTTGCTTCCTGACCTACATACAGATTTCTCAAGAAGCAGGTCAGGTGGTCTGGTATTCCAATCTCTTGAAGAATTTTCCACAGTTTGTTGTGATCCACACAGTCAAAGACTTTGGCATTGTCGAAAAGCAGAAGTAGGTGTTTTTCTGGAACTCTCTTATTTTTTTGAAAATCCAGAGGATGTTGGCAATTTGATATCTGGCTCCTTTGTCTTTTCTAAATCCAGCTTGAACATCTGCAAGTTAATAATTCATGTACTATTGAAGCCTGGCTTGGAGAATCTTGAGCATTACTTTACTAGCCTGTGAAATGAGTGCAACTGTGCAGTAGTTTGAACATTCTTTGGCATTGCCTTTCTTTGGGATTGGAATGAAAACTGACCTTTTCCAGTCCCATGGCCACTGCTGAGTTTTCCAAATTTGTTGACATTTTGAGTGAAGCACTCTCACAGCATAATCTTTTAGGATTTGAAATAGCTTGACTGGAATTCTATCACCTCCACTAGCTTTGTTCATAGTGATGCCTCTTAAGGGCCACTTAACTTCGCATTCCAGGATGTCTGTTTCTAGGTGCGTCATCACACCATCATGATTATCTGGGTTGTGAAGATCTTTTTTGTACAGTTCTTCTGTGTATTCTTGCCATCTCTTCTTAATATCTTCTGCTTCTGTTAGGTCCATACCATTTCTGTCCTTTATTGTGACCATCTTTGCATGAAATATTCCCTTAGTATCTCTAATTTACTTGAAGAAAACTCTATTCTTTCCCATTTTATTTTTTTACCTCTATTTCCTGCCATAGGGAAGGGGCTCTGCGTGTGCAGAACTAGTATGGCATAAGCCCTCTTGGAGGAGGTCACCATTAGCCCCACTGTAGAGCTGACAGAACTCACACAGGATTGGGGAAACAGACTCTTGGAGGGCACAAACAGAATATTGTGTGAACCAGGGCCCAGGAGAAAGGAGCAGTGACCTCACAAGAGACTGACCCAGACTTGCCTGTGAGTGTCCATGAGTCTTTGGCAGAGGCATGGGTCAACAGTGGCTTGTTGCAGAGGTGGGGGCACAATATAGCAGTGCATGCATGGGACCTTTTGAACTAGGTCTCCATTATCTTTATTACCGCCACGATAATTTGGCCCCAGGTAAATAACAGAAAAGGAACACAACCCCACCCATCAACAGAAAATTGGACTATAGATTTACTGAGCATGGCTCTGTCCATTAGAACAAAACCCATTTTCCCCCTCAGTCAGTCTCTCCCATCAGGAAGCTTTCATAAGCCTCTTATTTTTATGCATCAGAGGGCAGACAGACTGAAAACCACAATCACAGAAAACTAACCAATCTGATTACATGGACTGCAGCCTTGTCTAACTCAGTGAAACTATGAGCCATGCCACATAGGGCCACCCAAGAAGACGGGTCATGGTGGAAAATTCTGACAAAACGTGGTCCCCTGGAGAAGGGAATGGCAAGCCTCTTTAGTATTCTTGCCTTGAGAACCCCATGAACAGTATGAAAAGGCAAAATGATAGGACATTGAAAGATGAACTCCCCAGGTCAGTAGGTGCCCAGTATGCTCCTGGAGATAAGTGGAGAAAAAAACTCCAGAAAGAATGAATAGATGGAGTCCAAGTAAAAACAACACCCAGTTGTGGATATGATTGGTGATGAAAGTAAACTCTGATGCTGTAAAGAGCAATATTGCATAGGAACCTGGAAAATTAGGTCCATGAATCAAGGTATATTGGAAGTGTTCAAATAGGACATGGCAAGAATGAACATTGATGTTTTAGGAATCAGTGAACTAAAGTGACTGGAATGAGTGAATTTAACTCAGATGACCATTATATCTACTATTGTGGGCAAGAATCCCTTAGAAGAAATGGAGTAGCCATCATAGTCAACAAAAGAGTCTGAAATTTAGTACTTGGATGAAATCTCAAAAACGACAGAATGATCTCTGTTTGTTTCCAAGCAAACTATTCAATATCACAGTAATCCAAGTCAATGCCCTGACCAGTAATAATGAAGAAGCTGAAGTTGAATGGTTCTATGAAGACCTACAAGACCTTGTAAAACTAACACCCAGAAAAGATGTCCTTTTCATTATAGGGGACTGGAATGCAAAAGTAGGAAGTCAAGAGATACCTGGAGTAACAGGCAAATTTGACCTTGGAGTACAGAATGAAGCAGGGCAAAGGCTAATAGAGTTTTGCCAAGAGAACACACTGGTCACAGCAAATACCCTCTTCCAACAACACAAGAGAAGACTACACATGAACATCACTAGATGGTCAATACTGGAATCTGATTGATTATATTCTTTGCAGCCAAAGATGGAGAAGATCTATACAATCTGCAAAAACAAGACTAGGAGCTGACTATGGCTCAGGTCATGAACTTTTTATTGCCAAATTAAGACTTAAATTGAAGAAAGTAGGGAACACCACTAGACCATTCAGGTATGACATAAATCAAATTCCTTACACATTATTCAGTGGAAGTGACAAATAGATTCAAGGGGATTAGATCTGATATAGTATCTGAAGAACTATTGATGGAGTTTCATGACATTGTACAAGAGTCAGGGATCAAGACCATCCCCAAGAAAAAGAAATGCAAAAATCCAAAATGACTGTCTGAGGAGGCTTTAGAAATTGCTGTGAAAAGATGAGAAGTGAAAGGCAAAGGAGAAAAGGAAACATATACCCACTTGAATGCAGAATTCCAAAGATTAGCAAGGAGAGGTAAGAAAGCCTTCCTCAGTGATCAATGCAAAGAAATAGTGCAAAACATATACATTACCGTATGTAAAATAGACAGCCAGTGGGAATTTGCTGTGTGACACATAGAGCTCAACCTGGTGCTCTGTGACAACCTAGAGAGGTGGGATGCAGTAGGAGATGGGAGGGGATGTTCAAGAGGGAGGGGATGTATGTATAACTGTGGCTGATTCACATTGATATATGGCAGAAACCCACACAGTATTGTAAAGAAATTGTCTTCCAATTAAAAATAAATTTTAAAAAAATTACATGATATTAAAAAAGTAATTCACTTTACCATCTTGTTATTCAAAGTTTTCAGCCTATTTTTTTTTTTTTTAATCTGCTAGTTGCTTTCTTATATCCTGGTGCTGTTTCTGAAAGTTTAGAATGGAAGGTCTCGCTCTCTCTTATTTCTGTGGAATAAATTTATTTTATACTGCAGGAATCTAACATCTTCTATCTCCTAAAGTCATGTTATCCAAGTCATAATGACATTTTTTGGACATATCTTTATAAAAAAAGTACATAATTATGTGATTTATTTCCTTCTCCATATACATATATATAGGTAATTAACTAAGATCATGGCATCTGGTCCCATCACTTCATGGGAAATAGATGGGGAAACAGTGGAAACAGTGTCAGACTTTATTTTGGGGGGCTCCAAAATCACTGCAGATGGTGATTGCAGCCATGAAATTAAAAGACGCTTACTCCTTGGAAGGAAAGTTATGACCAACCTAGATAGCACATTCAAAAGCAGAGACATTACTTTGCCAACAAAGGTCCATCTAGTCAAGGCTATGGTTTTTCCAGTGGTCATGTAGGGATGTGAGAGTTGGACTGTGAGAAAGCTGAGCACTGAAGAATTAATGCTTTTGAACTGCGGTGTTGGAGAAGACTCTTGAGAGTCCCTTGGACTGCAAGGAGATCCAACCAGTCCATTCTAAAGGAGATCAGTCCTGGGTGTTCTTTGGAAGGATTGATGCTGAAGCTGAAACTCCAATACTTTGGCCACCTCATGCAAAGAGTTAACTCAATGAAAAAGACCCTGATGCTGGGAAAGATTGAGGGCAGAAGGAGAAGGGGACGACAGAGGATAAGATGTCTGGATGGCATCACTGACTCGATGGACATGAGCTTGAGTGAACTCCGGGAGTTGGTGATGGACATGGAGGCCTGGCGTGCTGCAATTTATGGGGTCGCAAAGAGTTGGACACGACTGAGTGACTGAACTGAACTGAACCAAATAGCACTACGTTGATATATATTCAATCTCTCTTTCTATATTTTTGTCCTCTGCCTTAACACTGGACACAGCACTGAATTTAGAACAGATTATTCAATAAGTTGGTACAGTAGGTTTTAATTTTTTTTTTTAGATAAAGATATTTACTTTTATACTGGTAAACATTCACAGCAAAATGTCTTAATACACTGAGAATAGATGTTGAACATTTCTTAGCAAAATAAAAAATAAAATTTTGAATTCCTATCATAAAGATGTGAATCTGTTTATATTCTCAGCTTATTAAGAAAGTGATATGGAAATGTAAAATACCCCTATAGCTTAGATTTCTTCTTTTTTATTTTTAATTGGAGAAAAATTGCTTTACAATGTGTGTTGGTTTTTATTTTGTAAAATGAGCCAGAAAAGTTTCTTAGTAATTTAAGATACCACTGCTATTTCTCCGTAAACCTCAACATTCTGCTCAGATGAGATGCAATAATTTCTTTTGCCATTTGACCTAATAGAGTATTTATTTAAGATGACATGAAGTATTTCAGAATTCTCCTTATCAGTCTCCTTAAACACACCCATGCCTATACATAATTACAACTACTATCGTGGTCTTCTAAAAACATAAGTAATGCCATGTCTCTACTTTGTTCAAATCATTCCTAGAGTTTCACATCATCCTTGGAATCAAATTCAAAATCTCTGTAACAGTTTTAGAAGGTAGGTTTTATATAATTTGGTCCCTGTCAATTTTTAAAATTAAGTTTTCTAATTTCCAACCCTGTTTCCCTGGTGTATTTCAGATGAGCTACACGGAACTTCTTAATATTTGTCAAACATACCTATCTGATTAATGCTTTAAAACCTTATGATTATTGTCTCCTTTTTTCACGTTTGTATCTTTTTTCATGTAGGAAATACATATATTGCTTATCTCAGAGAAGTCTTTGTTGGCACTTCTCTTGGTCTGCCCAGTCTACAAAACAGAATGCCATATCGACTTAAAAAGATGCACAATTTGAGAGCTGCAAGTTAAGTTTTATTTGGGACAAAATAAGGACTGCAGCCTAGGAGACAGCACCTCAGATAGTTCTGAGAGACTGCTCTGAGAGGTAGTGAGGAAAGGTCAATATATAGGATTTTGGTGAAGCGAAAGTTCAATGCAATCAAGAGTGTACCATACAAAAAGTTTTCTGCTAGTTATGAGGAACTGATGTCATCATGAAGTGTTTCAGTGCTAGTCTCGATATGAATAGATGCAAAAATATTGGGATCATGAACTCAGTTCCTGGAAATATCTACCTAAAGACCCATTTCACCAGATTCCCTGGAGCCCAGAGTGCCTACCTCCACCCTGAACTTCCTAAGGGGATGTTGAAAGTCAAACAGCTGCAGGAGCACAGGGTTCAATCTCCACAGAGGGAAATGGTAAATGCCCTTGTAGTTGTAGTTCAGTTGCTGGCAAATACTCTTGGCAAGTGCCAATTTGTAGTTGACAACCACAAGGTTGGATGGCTTAAACAACAATAATTTCTTTTCTTACAGCCCTGGAGTCTGGGAAATTCAGGTTCAAGGTACTGGCAAATTCAATTTCTAGAGTGGAAATGCTCCTTGACTTGTAGACGATTGCCTTCTTGCTATGTCCTCACAGGGCCTTTCCTCGGTGCCTGCTGGGAAAATGGGGGCAGAGAGGGTATAAATTCTCTGGTGTCATAAGGACAATAGTCCTTTTGAATGAAGACCCCACCCCTTATGACTTCATTTAACCTTGATTGCTTCTTTTGAGGCCCCATCTCCAAACACAACTACATTGGAGATTAGAATTGCAATGTCTGGATTGAGGGAAACATAAATATTCAGTCCATAGCATCACTGAAGTACTATACTTTGTCATTTATAGTTCCATACCCCTTATCCTGCTGTGATTCTCCTATTGAATCCAAAACTATTTAAAATGGTACTATGTATTTATTTTCTCATTTAGAAGTCTTATAAACTCTGATTTTATGAAAATCAGACACTTTGTCATACTTTTAAAATATTAGAGTTGTTATTTAAGGACAAATTAATTCATTACTGAATGATAATGGAAAGAGCCAATAACTATTAGGAAACAAAGTTAGACAGCAGAATATGATAAACATTTCTTAAGCATTGTGACTTCTTATCACTTTCCTTATAATGGAGTGGAGGTTTGGGAATGTAGTCATATATTTCATATTTAACAGACATTGTGTTTTGAAATAGTTCATATTTAAAGCACCTGGGAAATTTTACTCATTTTTTATATACACATGAGCTCACATTATGAGCCTCAGATGCTCCCCTCACTCCTGTTACAATTTGTGTTGCTCAGATTTCTACTAAACTCTTGCAACTTTTTAGCTATATTTCTACACATCCCTCTTGATGATTATAGGATGCAAACACATTCTTACATAATTACAGAAGGTACTTAAAATGCAAATACCCTTTGGAGACAGGTAACAGTGAAACTACTTAAGAGAGAAAGTTTGTAAAGCAAATTTTTAAAAGAGTTTTTCAGGCCAGAATATTAGCATTTTTACAGAATGCATTTTTATTTAGACTCTTTTTTTGTCTTAGCACTGGTGCTGCATTTGTTTTTATTTATATGAAGTCCCTAATGTCTAAAAAAATAATGATATCTTCTCTTCACTTTTCTCCTCATATAGAATAACATCAATTAACCAGTAAAAATTATGCATATATGAACATAATTTTTCTTCCATGACTCTGAAATGCACTCACTAGAAGAAGTTAGTTAGGAAGAGTCATTAAGATGTAATAATTATTTCTGATATGATTCAGATCAGATCAGATCAGATCATTCAGTCGTGTCCGACTCTTTGCAACCCCATGAATCGCAGCATGCCAGGCCTCCCATTCCATCACCAACACCCAGAGTTCACTCAGACTCATGTCCATCGAGTCAGTGATGCCATCTGGCCATCTCATCCTCTGTCGTCCCCTTCTCCTCTTACCCCCAATCCCTTCCAGCATCAGAATCTTTTCCAATGAGTCAACTCTTCACATGAGGTGGCCAAAGTACTGGAGTTTCAGCTTTAGCATCATTCCTTCCAAAGATATCCCAGGGCTGATCTCCTTCAGAATGGACTTGTTGGATCTCCTTGCAGTCCAAGGGACTCTCAAGAGTCTTCTCCAACACCACACTTCAAAAGCATCAATTCTTTGGCGCTCAGCCTTCTTCACAGTCCAACTCTCACATCCATACATGACCACAAGAAAAACCATAGCCTTGACTAGACAAACCTTTGTTGGCAAAGTAATGTCTCTGCTTTTGAATAGGCTATCTAGGTTGGTCATAACTTTCCTTCCAAGGAGTAAGTGTCTTTTAATTTCATGGCTGCAATCACCATCTGTAGTGATTTTGGAGCCCAGAAATATAAAGTCTGACACTGTTTCCACTGTTTCCCCATCTATTTCCCATGAAGTGATGGGACCGGATGCCATGATCTTCATTTTCTGAATGTTGAGCTTTAAGCCAACTTTTTCACTCTCCACTTTCATCTTCATCAAGAGGCTTTTTAGTTCCTCTTCACTTTCTGCCATAAGGGTGGTGTCATCTGCATATCTGAGGTTATTGATATTTCTCCTGGCAATCTTGATTCCAGCTTGTGTTTCTTCCAGTCCAGTGTTTCTCATGATGTACTCTGCATATAAGTTAAATAAGAAGGGTGACATTATATAGCCTTGTTGTACTCCTTTTCCTACTTGGAACCAGTCTGTTGTTCCATGTCCAGTTCTAACTGTTGCTTCCTGACCTGCATACAAATTTCTCAAGAGGCAGGTCAGGTGGTCTGGTATTCCCATCTCTTTCAGAATTTCCCAAAGTTGATTGTGATCCACACAGTCAAAGGCTTTGGCATAGTCAATAAAGCAGAAATAGATGTTTTTCTGGAACTCTCTTGCTTTTTCCATGATCCAGCAGATGTTGGCAATTTGATCTCTGGTTCCTTTGCCTTTTCTAAAACCAGCTTGAACATTTGGAAGTTCACCGTCCATATATTGTTGAAGGCTGGCTTGGAGAATTTTAAGCATTACTTTACTAGCGTGTGAGATGATTATGGATCCCTTAAATTTTGTGACAGTTTCGACACTTAAACCAATGATTTCAGAGAACAGTTTCTAGTACTTAAACAGAGCTACGTTTTCAATGAATATTGGAAAGGCTGTCAAGGAAAGCCACTCTTCTAAACATCACGTCTAATCTTCAGTACCTCATTATTGACCAGTTGCTGGCTCATTCATTCAAATTACTTAACTGAACAATTCAAGTCCAGGCATAAAGTAGAGAAATTAATTTAGTGATTATCAATAAGCTGACTTTTCCTTAAAACTTTAGAAACTTTCTATACATTTTGCAATAGAATTCAGTTGACCCATTTTAAAAACCCATTAATTGAATAAACATTATGTTAGTTTGTTCTAAATTCTGTTCCCAAAAACCAAAGGAGTATGTCAAGGCTGTATATTGTCACTGTGCTTATTTAAATTACATGCAGAGTGCATCATGAGGAATGCTGGGCTGGATGAAGCACAAGCTGGAATCAAGCTTGTTGGGAGAAATATAAAAAACTTCAGATATGCAGATGACACAACCTTTATGGCAGAAAGTGAAGAAGTATTAAAGTATTGATGAAAGTGAAAGAGGAGAGAGAAAAAGTTGGCTTAAAGCTCAACATTCAGAAAACTAAGATCATGGCATCTGGTCCCATCACTTCATGGAAAATAGATGGGGAACAGTGTAAACAGTGGCTAATTTTATTCTGGGGGGCTCCAAAATTACTGCAGATGGTAACTTCAGCCATGAAATTGAAAGACACTGGTTCCTTGGAAGAAAAGTTATGACCAACATAGACAGCATACTAAAAAGCAGAGACATTATTTTGCCAACAAAGGTCGTCTAGTCAAGGCTATGGTTTTTCCAGTAGTCATGTATGGATGTGAGAGTTGCACTATAAAGAAAGCTGAGCACCAAAGAATTGATGCTTTTGAACTGTAGTGTTGGAGAAGACTCTTGAGAGTCCCTTGGACTTGATGGAGATCCAATCCTAAAGGAAATCAGTCCTGAATATTCACTGGAAGGACTGATGTTGAAGCTGAAATTCCAATACTTTGGCCACCTGATGTGAAGAATTGACTCAGTGAAAAAGACCCTGATGCTGGGAAAAATTGAAGGCAGGAGGAGAAAGGGATGACAGAGGATGAGATGGTTGGATGGCATCACTGACTCACTGGAGATGAGTTTGAGTAAACTTCAGGAGTTGGTGATGGACAGGGAGGACTGGTGTGCTGTAAACCATGGGATCACAAAGAGTTGGACATGACTGAGCAACTGAACAACAACAATAGAGTATATATATATATATATATTAATGTGATTTATTGATAGTTTTTCCTGAATTCAAGAATAAAAATATATCTGATAGCAACAATTTTATCAAGTAACATGGGAGGCCAGATTATTATTTATTACAGATAGTGTAATAAAGTGATAAATATAGGTAAGAAGCATACAACTGAAAAATATGATTTTGAATATTATATTGTACAGATGAAATATATGTGTATGTAAAAAATGAAATTTCATAGAAATACCAATTAAATATCACTAGAAACTGTAAACTACTTAGGAATAAATTTTAGAAAATACCTTCTTAATCTGTACATTCAGAAGTGTAAAATATTATTGAGAGAAATACTGTTACAGAATAATTAAATATATTAAAGAATTATTGTTGCTCTTGAATTATAAAGCTGATTGATTTAAAGATGGCATCCAACTTTTTAGTTGTTGTTGTATTCTTCACTGCAAACCCTACACAGAGTGAAACCAAAGGATAATTGACAGCTTCAAGAAAGAATATTCTTAGTGCTGAAATGAGAAGAGACCATAACACATTTATGATTCATGCCCCATAATGATGGTTGGATCCAGTAAATCACTTGCATGTTTGGAGGTGAGCTGTACTAGCTGTTTAGTTCATGGAAAACTAAATGTCCATACCAACCAAAGTGACCTACAGATTCAATGCAGTCCCTATAAAATTCCAGTGACATTTTTTACAGACATGAAAATAACAGTCCTAAAATTTATATGGAACCAAAGAAGACCCCTAAAGGCTAAAACAATCTTGAGAAAGAACAAAGCTAGAGGCATTCCACTTCCTGATTTTAAAGTATATTACAAAGTTAAAGTAATAAAAATACTGTGGGAATGGCATAAAAAACAAATATAGACCACTGAAACAGAATAGACAGTCTAGAAATAAACCCATGCATAGATAGTCAACAGATGTCCCACAGAGATTTTTAAAAATAGGTAGAAGAATACACAATAAGGAAAGAATGATCTATTCAATAAATGGTTTTGAAAAAACTGGATATCTACCACAGAATGCATATCCTTGCAAAAAAAAAAAAATGAATTTAGACCCTTATCTGACACCATACACAAAAATCAACTCAAAATATTTAAATGCAAGACCTAAAACTATAAAACGTATAGAATAAAGCATAGGAGAAAGGTTCTTTAGTAATGATTTCTTGGATATGGAACCAAAAGCATAGGCATCAAAAACAAAAACAGATAAGTAAGACTAACATCAAATTAAAAACAACAAACTAAAACTTTAGTATAGCAGAGGAAGCAATAAATGAAAGACAAGCTATAGAACAGTACAAAATGTTTGTAAGCCCAATATGTGATAAAGGGTTAATATCCAAAATATATAGGAATTCCTACAACCCAACAGCTGAAAATCAAATACCTACATTAAAAATGGGCAAGAGCTTGATTAGACTTTCTTAAAAGAAGATACACAGATGACCAACAGGTGTATGAAAAGCTGCTCAACATTAGTTACCTAAGAAACGCAAATCAAAACCACAATAAGATATCATCTAACACTAGTTTGAAACTTTAAAAATAGAAGTACTGAATAATCCATCAATTTCACTTCTAAAGTGTGTGTGTCTGTGTGTGTCTATCTATCTATCTATCTAAGTCTTACTTATATATATGATATATATATATATATTATTCCAAAGAATATACATATAAGACTATATAAATAAAAGAATATATATATTATATATTATACCAAAAGAAATATATAATTATATATATAGATATTGAGAAATCAGTATCTCAAAGAAATATCTTGCACTCTCATATTCATAATAACATCAGCATTGTTCACAATGGTCATGAAATAAAAGTAACTTAAATACCCATTGCTTAATGAATATAGAAAGAAAATATACACATATATGCATACATGTAGTAGAATATGATTCAGCATTAAAAAGGAAAGAAATCCTGCCTTTTGCAACAACATAGATGAAACTGGAGAACATTATACTAAGTGAAATAAACCAGGAACAGAATGACAAATACTGTTTCATACCATGTTCGTGAAGAATCTAAAGATCTCAGACTCATAAAAGCAAAAAGTAGAATGTAGAATCATAGCTGTTAAGAGCCCGGATGGCACAGGGAAAATAAGAAGGTATTATCCTGGAATGTGAAGTCAAGTGGGCCTAAGAAAGCATCACTACGAACAAAGCCAGTGGAGGTGATGGAATTCCAGTGGAGCTATTTTAACTGAAAGATGATGCTGTGAAAGTGCTGCACTCAATATGCCAGCAAATTTGGAAAACTCAGCAGTGGCCACAGGACTGGAAAAGGTCAGTTTTCATTCCAATCCCAAAGAAAGGCAATGCCAAAGAATGCTCAAACTACCGCACAATTGCACTCATCTCACACTCTAGTGAAGTAATGCTCAAAATTCTCCAAGCCAGGCTTCAGCAGTATGTGAACTGTGAACTTCCAGATGTTCAAGCTGGTTTTAGAAAAGGCAGAGGAACCAGAGATCAAATTGCCAACATCTGCTGGATCATGGAAAAAGCAAGAGAGTTCCAGAAAAACATCTATTTCTGCTTTATTGACTATGCCAAAGCCTTTGACTGTGTGGATCACAAGAAACTTGAAAATTCTGAAAGAGATGGGAATACTAGACCACCTGACCTGCCTCTTGAGAAACCTGTATGCAAGTCAGGAAGCAACAGTTAGAACTGGACATGGAACAACGGACTGGTTCCAAATAGGAAAAGGAGTACATTTAAATATAAAATAAAATTAAAAAAAAAAAAAAAAGGAGTACAACAAGGCTGTATATTGTCACCCTGCTTATTTAACTTATCTGCAGGGTACATGATGAGAAATGCTGGACTGGAAGAAACACAATCTGGAATCAAGATTGCTGGGAGAAATATCAATCACCTCAGATATGCGGATGACACCACCCTTATGGCAGAAAGTGAAGAGGAACTAAAAAGCCTCTTGTTGAAAGTGAAAGTGGAGAGTGAAAAAGTTTGCTTAAAGCTCAACATTCAGAAAACTAAGATCATAGCATCTGGTCCCATCACTTCATGGGAAATAGATTGGGAAACAGTGGAAACAGTTTCAGACTTTATTTTTCTGGTTTCCAAAATCACTGCAGATGGTGATTGCAGCCATGAAATTAAAAGATGCTTACTTCTTGAAAGGAAAGTTATGACCAACCTAGATAGCATATTGAAAAGAAGAGACATTACTTTGCCAACAAAGGTTCGTCTAGTCAAGGCTATGGTTTTTCCAGTGGTCATGTATGGATGTGAGAGTTGGACTGTGAAGAAGGCTGAGCACCAAAGAATTGATGCTTTTGAACTGTGGTGTTGGAGAAGACTCTTGAGAGTCCCTTGGACTGCAAGGAGATCCAACCAGCCCATCCTAAAGGAGATCAGTCCTGGGTGTTCATTGGAAGGACTGATGCTGAAGCTGAAACTCCAGTATTTTGGCCACCTCATGTGAAGAGTTGACTCACTGGGAAAGACCCTGATGCTGGGAGGGATGGGGGTAGGAGGAGAAGGGGACAACAGAGGATGAGATGGCTGGATGGCATCACCGACTCTATGGACATGAGTTTGAGTGAACTCCGGGAGTTGGTGATGGACAGGGAGGCCTGGCGTGCTGTGATTCACAGGTTACAAGGAGTCGGACATGACTGAGCGACTGAACTGAACTGAGTCAAATGGTACAAAGTTTTAGTTATGCAAGAAAAAGACAGTAGAAATATACTGTACAACATAGTACTTATTATATTACACACTTTAAAAATTGCTGAGGGTAAATCTTTTGTCAATTAATTATTATTGGATAATAAATAATAGTAAATAAAGTGTACAAGAGAAAAATTTTAGAAGGAAATATATGTTTATTGCATATTAACTTCATATATTATCTGTATATGTCTGTAAACTCATTAAGTTGAATACATAAAATATGTACAGCTTTTTGTATGTTAGTTACTCATGACACACTTTGATTTGCATATCTACATTTATTTTTCTTGGTTAAAAATTTTTAGTAACAATGTGTTTACTATTATTAAATGAATTATTAATAAACTCAATACATATTAAGATGTATAAATTTCTGAGTTTTTTTTTTAATACAAAAAATATATATGTGAAATATTTGTGAAAAAGTTATACATGTACCTAAGTAACTGAGGTTCACTGGCGCCCTCAACAACTTTTAAGAGTTTTAAGTGGTCCTGAAAACAAAATGTTTGAGAACTGGAAGCATAAGGAACTGTGGATTCTTACTACTATAGATTTCCATTGACCACAAATCTTAATAATGCCAGATACACAAATAGATGGTACAGATTAATTCAAAAAGGTGTTAAATACGTGTCTCATCACACAACTTTGTATATCTTATAATATTATACTTAAAATTTATGTGACTTTTAAAAATCACTTCATATGGTTATCCTTTTTTCTTTTTTTTTGGTTATCCTTTTTTCTACTCTTTTGTTGAAAGATTTATTATTCTATGGAGAAAATACATAGTATTGAGGGCCAAGTTTCATGGTCTTCCAAAACACAATTTAAAGCCCGTATGCAATTATCAAAACATCACTAAAATGGTACGTTTTCATTAAATATTTAAAAACATGTAGTTTCCACTCTTTTTTTTTTGTTAAGCAGTAATTATCTTTGGATCTGGAGAAGGAAATGGCAACCCACTCCAGTATTCTTGCCTGGAGAATCACATGGATGGAGGAGCCTAGTAGGCTACAGTCGATGGAGTTGCTAAGAGTCAGACACGACTGAGTGACTTCACTTATCTTTGGATCATCAGCAAACCAACTAGAATACTATTAACTATTGCTAATTCAAAGAAATTGCTTTTACGAAAAAAGTATTTATGATATTGTCTCATTTTGAATATTTGTACTTAAATTATACAGCATTTAATTTCAATGTAATGATAGATAGTGAAGTTCTTAGGATTCTTAATGTGATAGTAATTTGAACTAGTAAGCCTGAAAGCTGTGACTGAGTAAAGGTCAAGTATCTCATCTAAGATGCCAGAAAATCTGCTATTTTACTTACTAACATTACTGAAAATGAAAATAAGCAATTAAATAAAATGAATAATTTTTATTGTTTTACAAAGATATTTGTATTTTAACACATTCAAAAGTAACCATCCATCATTCACGCGATCAAAGCAGTTAATCTCCACACAACAATATCCTCTTTGTTAATCTGGTTTCCCAAGTAGAACAAATTGCTAACATCCTAAAAATTGAGTGCATATAGCTTGACAACTTTGAGTGGTAATTTAGTTATTGGCAAAATTGTAGTAAGATGTTTAACAAAGAGCTCAATTCTTGTTTAATTACCAAATTTGGGAGATGCAAATATCAATATGTGTGCCTCAAATTAATAGGAAGAAAAAAACTATTTAAATGCTAAATAATATCAATAGTTGAAATTGTCTTGAGTGGCTTTATCTCAAGCTTAATCTTCTTGAGAAAAAAAAAAAAATCATGAGGACTACCACTACTGAATTAAATATTTTTTAATTATAAGATAGAAACATTTACAGTATGGAATGGTTTATTCTACTTTGACATTTACTGTATTAATACAAACTATATTATTTTCAGTTTACATAAAACTCTAACCAACAATAGATTCAATAAAATTTAAAATTGGATAGATGCTTAGGTATTACATTGGACTGTAGCTCAGATGGTAAAGCATCTTCCTGCAATACAGGAGATCTGGGTTCAATCCCTGGGTCAGGAAGATCCCCTGGAGAAGGAAATGATAGCCCACTCCAGTATTCTTGCCTGGAGAATCCCACCAGAGGAGCTTTGTGGGCTATAGTCCATGGGGTTGCAAAGAGTCGGACATGACTGAGCAACTAACACACAGTACTAATGAATTTTTATATTTTGTGTTTCTCTGATAGACTTGTAGGAGAAGGCAGTGGCACCCCACTCCAGTACTCTTGCCTGGAAAATCCCAGGGATGGAGGAGCCTGGAAGGCTGCAGTCCATGGAGTCGCAAAGAATTGGACACGACTGAGCGACTTCACTTTCACTTTTCACTTTCATGCATTGGAGAAGGAAATGGCTTGCCTGGAGAATCCCAGGGACAGGGAGCCTGGTGGGCTGCCGTCTATGGGGTCGCACAGAGTTGGACATGACTGAAGTGACTTAGCAGCAGCAGCAGCAGCAGATAGACTTGGGCTTTTAGGACATGGAGCATACGTAATGTAGAAAATATTCTGATATATGAAAAATTCTGAGTTATTCACAAATAATTCAAAAAACTATTACTTTGAATTTAAAAGATAATTTTATTTAATTATTTATTTAATAGGAGGACAATTATGTTACAATATTGTGATAGTTTTTGCCATACATCAGTATCAATCAGCTATACATACATGTGTCTCCTTCTAAAAGATAATTTTAAATTGAAGTCCACTATGTTTTATCTATTTACTAACACATGCTATAAATAAATTCTCAAAAATATTGGAGTATTTTCTCTGATTTAGAGATGTATTTATAAATAAACTTACTTCAAAGAAATATTGTGCTGTTACAAAACATCTGCTTGAAAGATATGTACATAGCATAGTATACAGTAACACAAGTTCTTTTAAATTATACTCATCTTTACAAACTTGCAGTATGATTTCTCAATTGTTCCTTTATATATCCATATTAAAATCTGAAATTTTTTACTCATATGCTACACAGTAAAATCGTGTCAATTGACAATTAGAAGCACAAATTTTTGGTTAATAAAATGAAATTGAATATTGAGTTTTAGGGTGATTATCCAGATGATTCAGAATGTGGCTATATTAATTTTTAGATTAACATTATAATATAAAATATTAATAAATTTCAAAGGCTGAAGGATTATGTGAAGGTTAAAAAAAAACATATATAGAAACTCTGTTCTGTGCATTGTGCTTTGGCCTAAAATTTCCAATTCTAAAAAAGCAAGAGAGTTCCAGAAAAAACATTTATTTCTGCTTTATTGACTATGCCAAAGTCTTTGACTGTGGATCATGACAAACTGTGGAAAATTCTTCAAGAGATGGGAACACCAGAACACCTGACCTGCCTCTTGAGAAACCTGTATGCAAGTCAGGAAGCAACAGTTAGAACAAGACATGAAACAACAGACTGGTTCCAAATAGGAAAAGGAGTACGTCAAGGCTGTATACTGTCACCCTGCTTATTTAACTTATATGCAGAGTACATGATGAGAAATGCTGGGCTGGAAGAAGCACAAGCTGGAATCAATATTGCTGGGAGAAATATCAATAACCTCAGATATGCAAATGACACCACCCTTATGGCAGAAAGTGAAGAGGAACTAAAAAACCTCTTGTTGAAAGTGAAAGAGGAAAGTGAAAAAGTTGGATTCAACATTCAGAAAATTAGGATCACGGCATCCAGTCCCTTCAGATCAGATCAGATAAGATCAGTGGCTCAGTTGTGTCCGACTCTTTGCGACCCCATGAATCGCAGCACACCAGGCCTCTCTGTCCATCACCAACTCCCGGAGTTCACTCAGACTCATGTCCATCGAGTCAGTGATGCCATCCAGCATCTCATCCTCTGTCCTCCGCTTCTCCTCCTGCCCCCAATCCCTTCCAGCATTAGAGTCTTTTCCAATGAGTCAATTCTTCCCATGAGGTGGACAAAGTACTGGAGGTTCAGCTTTAGCATCATTCCTTTCAAAGAAATCCCAGGACCCATCTCCTTCAGAATGGACTGGTTGGATCTCCTTGCAGTCCAAGGGACTCTCAAGAGTCTTCTCCAACACCACAGTTCAAAAGCATCAATTCTTCAGCGCTCAGCCTTCTTCACAGTCCAACTCTCACATCCATACATGACCACAGGAAAAACCATAGCCTTGACTAGACGAACCTTTGTTGGCAAAGTAATGTCTCTGCTTTTTAATATGCTATCCAGGTTGGTCATAACTTTCCTTCCAAGGAGTAAGCATCTAATTTCATGGCTGCAGTCATCATCTGCAGTGATTTTGGAGCCCAGAAAAATAAAGTCTGAAACTGTTTCCACTGTTTCCCCATCTATTTCCCATGAAGTGATGGGACCAGATGCCATGATCTTCGTTTTCTGAATGTTGAGCTTTAAGCCAACTTTCTCACTCTCCACTTTCAGTTTCAGCAAGAGGCTTTTGAGTTCCTCTTCACTTTCTGCCATAAGGGTGGTGTCATCTGCATATCTGAGGTTATTGATATTTCTCCTGGCAATCTTGATTCCAGTTTGTGTTTCTTCCAGTCCAGCATTTCTCATGATGTACTCTGCATATAGGTTAAATAAGCAGGGTGACAATATACAGCCTTGACGAACTCCTTTTCCTATTTGGAACCAGTCTGTTGTTCCATGTCCAGTTCTAACTGTTGCTTCCTGACCTGCATACAAATTTCTCAAGAGGCAGATCAGGTGGTCTGGTATTCCCATTTCTTTCAGAATTTTCCACAGTTGTTTGTGATCCACACAGTCAAAGGCTTTGGCATAGTCAATAAAGCAGAAATAGATGTTTTTCTGGAACTCTCTTGCTTTTTCCATGATCCAGTGGATGTTGGCAATTTGATCTCTGGTTCCTCTGCCTTTTCTAAAACCAGCTTGAACATCAGAAGTTCACGGTTCACATATTGCTGAAGCCTGGCTTGGAGAATTTTGAGCATTACTTTACTAGCATGTGAGATGAGTGCAATTGTGGAGTAGTTTGAGCATTCTTTGACATTGCCTTTCTTAGGGATTGGAATGAAAACTGACCTTTTCCAGTCCTGTGGCCACTACTGAGTTTTCCAAATTTGCTGGCATATTGCGTGCAGCACTTTCACAGCATCATCTTTCAGGATTTGGAATAGTTCAACTGGAATTCCATCACCTCCACTAGTTTTGTTCGTAGTGATGCTTTCTAAGGCCCACTTGACTTCACCTTCCAGGATGTCTGGCTCTAGGTCAGTGATCACACCATCGTGATTATCTGGGTCATGAAGATCTTTTTTGTACAGTTCTTCTGTGTATTCCTGCCATCTCTTCTTAATATCTTCTGCTTCTGTTAGGTCCATACCATTTCTGTCCTTTATCGAGCTCATCTTTGCATGAAATGTTCCTTTGGTATCTCTGATTTTCTTGAATAGATCCCTAGTCTTTCCCATTCTGTTGTTTTCCTCTATTTCTTTGCACTGATTGCTGAAGAAGGCTTTCTTATCTCTTCTTGCTATTCTTTGGAACTCTGCATTCAGATGTTTATATCTTTCCTTTTTTCCTTTGCTTTTCGCTTTTCTTCTTTTCACAGCTATTTGTAAGGCCTCCCCAGACAGCCGTTTTGCTTTTTTGCATTTCTTTTCTTTAGGAATGGTCTTGATCCCTTCATGGCAAATAGATGGGGAAATATGGAAACAATGGCAGACTTTATTTTGGGGCTCCAATATCACTGCAGATGGTGATTGTAGCCATGAAATTAAAAGACGTTTATTCCTTGGAAGAAAAGTTATGACCAACCTAGACAGCATACTAAAAAGCAGAGACATTACTTTGCCAACAAAGGTCCATCTAGTCAAGGCTATGGTTTTTCCAGTGGTCATGTATGGATGTGAGAGTTGGACTATAAAGAAAGCTGAGCATGGAAGAATTGATGCCTTTGAGCTGTCATGTTGGAGAAGACTCTTGAGAGTCCCTTGGACTGCAAGGAGATACAACCAGTTCATCCTAAAGGAGATCAGTCCTGGGTGTTCATTGGAGGGACTGATTTTTAAGCTGAAACTCCAGTATTTTGGCCACCTGATGTGAAGAGCTGACTCATTGCATGACTGAGCGATTGCAATGAACTGAATTGAAATGGTCACATATGGTGTTTTGAGCTATTGTTAGATTTCTCTCTTTGAGTCTCTTTTTTGCACATTGTACTATAGGTTTCTTATTTCTCTGATTTTCCTGAAGGAAAGTTAACTAATTTATCAAGTATTTATTGAGGGCTGGAAATAATCCTGAGTACCATGTAATATTAAAACATTACATAATGCAATCACCTAAGCTAAACTTTCCAGCCTTAGAAATCTCTTTGTAGTTTTAACAGTTGGAAACCTTCCTCTGATTTATTGGTTGTTTTGAAGGGATAATTGTTCTATGCCTCAGACTCCAAGGTTCCATGTTGCTTTTCAGGACAAAGGCTTTTGAAACTTAAAAGTCAGTTTTTTTCTGTTTTCTATGGTAACATTCCTTTCATTATGTAGTAAGTATCAAACAGTCTAATACCATAGTGTATGCAAAGAAGTGTGTGTGTGGAAGAAGACAGAGATTGGCAGGTAGCAGTAAATAACAGAATAAAATACATTTTTTTCTTAGGCATCTAAAATATTGCACATACATACACAAACAGTATCCAGATTGCTCACAGTGCATATATTTATTAATTCAATTAAAATAAACCACTTCTAAATACTAGATATCTAGTTGGAGAAAGATTATAACAGTATTTTTATGTTTTCAAAATATATAAACCCTGAATATGAGGAATATCTATTATAGATTGGTCAACATATTTTCAACTCCACATTCTATTTTGAAATGTAACTTGGCTCATCAAATGAAGGAGTGTATTTCTTCTTTCTGGGTATATGAGCTGACCTTTTGAAATATTTTGACAGATAGTATATTGTGGAAGCAATGCTGTGTAACTTTCAAGGTCGAATTTTAAGAGAATCACAAGTTCTGCATTTGCATCTTAGAATACTCCTTGGAACCCACATATCTCCCTCTGAGGAAGCACAAGCATATCAGGAAGAGGCTGACATGTTAGATATGTAAACACACAGGTATATATGTATGTACATATACATGTACATATGTGTAAGTATACATCTGTACAAATTTAAATATATAAAATTTTAAACTCTTTCTATTGGAGATGTCTGAGGGAAAAAAAGATATATGCAGTATCTTGCTCTGTAGCAAATACTACAATAATAATGCTCTATTGCATGGAGGTATTTATCAATAAAATGAGTCATCTAGCAGTTAAATTATTTTTTTAGTCATCTAGTAGTACAGATTATGAGATGAATAAATAGGATTTTTTAATGTTACCTTGTCCCAAAAACTTACTCAACACATAGTCCTTTTTCATGAGGATAGTTTGAAGTATGTTGTTTTGATTGCTAGATAAAAAGTGTCAGTTTTGTTTACGGTATCTCTCTACACAAAATCAAAAAAGAGTTGAAGCTATATAGTTTCTTTTAAATCATATTTAGAGTCAGTAAAATTTGAATTAAACCTGTAAAATTGTGAATTTCAGTTGATTCTGATTTAGTAACTCTATAGAATTGGAGAACATATTTTAACATGAAATCTGAAGTACCAGTAAGAATTTCCTGAATTTATTTAATAATAAAGAAAATATGGTCTGTTATTCTAAAGTTAATCTTCATAAGATTGGAGTGGTCTCCATGCTAATGAGACATGGAGACACCAGTCAAAAAAGCATATACTTTAGACATAAGGAAACCTGAGTCAATCTGTATAAGTTTTGTATCTTCTGAGTATATATATCTCTGTGCATCTCCAAACTTAAAAATGATTTTTTTATACACGTCTTCTTCCTAGTATAATTGCTACTAAAATATGTCTATGGAAGAATAAATCTTTACAGAAATAGTTCTTTGACAGTATATTTTACTTTGTGTCCTTTGGCAGTAGTTTCTTTTTTTATATCAAAAAATTAGAAAACAGCAGTGCGTCCTGAATTTGGGATAGTTTAAAGTGTGTATATCTGTGTGTGAGAAGAATTAAGAGTGGCTAGCATGGGGGAGGGGGAGGGGAAGGGTGTGAAAAAAAAGGAAGAAAAGAGAATTCTTTAAGGGAATTTTTATTGGAAGAAACAGGGCCCCTTCCAGAGCCCAAGAGTGGGCTGTGGTATAACGCTAGGAAATGAATTGTCTGAGGAGACACACATACTGACAAAACAAGAGACTTTATTGGGAAGGGGCACCAAGGCAATGGCATCCCACTCCAGTACCCTTGCCTGGAAAATCCCATGGACGGAAGAGCCTCGTAGGCTGCAGTCCATGGGGTTGCTAAGAGTCAAGCAGGGCTGAGTGACTTCACTTTCACTTTTCACTTTCATGCATCGAAGAAGGAAATGGCAACCCATGCCAGTTTTCTTGCCTGGAGAATCTCAGGGATGGGGGAGCCTGGTGGGCTGCCATCTATGGGGTCGCACAGAGTCAGACACGGCTGAAGTGACTTAGCAGCAACAGCAGCAGCAGCACCTTGGTGGAGAGCAGCAGAGTAAGGGGACCTTGGCAAACTGCTCTGCCACATGGCTTGCAGTCCCAGGTTTTATGGTAATGGGGTTAGTTTTGGGGGTGTGTCTGGCCAATCACTGACTCATAGTCCTTCCTGGTGGCACAGGCATTGCTCAGCCAAGATGGGTTCAAGAGAGAATTCTAGGTGGTGGGTCTGACATATGGACTGGCTACTAATCTCTCCTTTTGACTTTTCCTGAATTCTTCCAGTTGGTGGTAGCTTGTTGGTTCTGAATTCCTTACCAGTACCTCCTGTTGTACGATAACTCATGCAAGTGGTTATTATGGTGCCTGGCCAGGGCTGTGGTTTTGATCAGTGGTTCCCCTATTATTTTTTCTGCTGTTCTTTTTTAAAATGGTTTTATTTTCCAAAATACTGAAATATCTACTGTATCATATGTTTAATTAATATCTTATAGTAATTGAATTCCACCTATTAATCTATTTATGAACAGTATTTAAAATAAATGTCAGTGGACTTATTTGCAGCATATTCTATCAAAAAGTTACAATTCCTCTATGAACAAGGGATAAGATGTTGACTGGACTTTCACTGTTTTTACCAAGCATTTGGCAACTGGAAATGCAAATTAAAGGTTAGGAGGAGGCAAGAAAGCTTCATCATAGAGGAATCTTGAGATTCCTTTATCAGTAAGTTGTATCCAACTCTTTGTGACCTCATGGACTGTAGCACACCAGGCTCCTCCGTGTCCTTCACTATCTCTGAGTGAAAATTAAAGTCACTCATTTGTGTCTGACTGTTTGCAACCCTTTGGACTGTAGCCTGCCAGTCTCCTCTGTCCATGAAATTCTACAGGCCAGAATACTGAAGTGGGTAGCCATTCCCTTCTCCAGAGGATCTTCCCAACCCAGGAATCGAACCAGGGTCTCCTGTATTGCAGGTGGATTCTTTACCAACTGAGCTACCAGAGAAGCAAATCTGAGTTTGCTCAAATTCATGTTCACTGAATTGGTGATGCTACCTAACCATCTCACTCATCTTCTGCCACCATATTCTCCTTTTGCCTTCAATCTTTTCCAGCATTATCATCTTTTCCAGTGAGTCAGCTCTTTGCATCGGTTGGCCAAAGTATTAAAGCTTCAGCTTCAGCATCAGTCCTTCCAGTGAATATTAAGGGTTGATTTCCTTTAGGATTGACAAGATGAATCTCCTTGAAGTCCAAGGGACTCTCAAGAATCTTTTCCAACACCACACTTCAAAAGCATCAATTCTTCAGCACTCAGCCTACTTTATGGTCAAACTCTCACATCCATGCATGATATATTGAAAAATTATAGTTTGGACTATGTAGACTTTTGTCAGCAAAGTGATGTCTGTGCTTTTTAATATGCTGTCTAGATTTGTCATAACTATCCTTCCAAGGAGCAAGTGTCTTTTAATTTCATGACTGCAGTCACCATCTGCAGTGACTTTGGAGCCCAAGAAAATAAAATCTGTCTTGTTTCCACTTTCCCCCTTCTATTTGCCATGAAGGGATGGAACTGGATGCCATGATCTTAGTTTTCTGAATGTTGAGTTTTAAGCCAACTTTTTCACTCTCCTCTTTCACTTTCATCAAGAGGCTTTTTAGTTCTTCTTTGCTTTCTGCCATAAGGGTGGTGTCATCTGCATATCTGTGGTTATTGATATTTCTCTCGGCATCTTGATTCCATCTTGTGCTTCATCCAGCCTGGCATTTTGCATGATGTACTTACTCCACATATAAGTTAAATAGGTAGAATGTCCCAATTTTGAACTAGTCAGTTTTTCCATGTCTGGTTCTAACTGCTGCTTCTTGACCCTCGTACTTGAGGTGGTTTGGTCTTTCCATCTCTTTAAGAATTTTCCACAGTTTGTTGTGATCCACATAGTCAAAGGCTTTAGAGTAGTCAGTGAAGCAAAAGTAGATGTTTTTCTGGAATTCTCTTGCTTTCTCTGTGATCCAGCAAATGTTGACAATTTGAGTTCTGGTTCCTCTGACTTTTCTAAACCCAGCTTGTATATATAGAAGCTTTCAGTTCACATACTACTGAAGCTTAGTTTGAATGATTTTGAGTATAACCTTACTAGCATGTGAAATGAGCACAATTGTATGATCATTGGAACATTCTTTGGCACTGGCCTTTTTTGGGATTGGAATGAAAATTGACCTTTTCCAGTCTTGTGGCCACTGCTGAGTTTTCCAAATTTGCTGACACATTGAGTGCAACACTTGAACAGCATCATCTTTTAAGATTTGAAATAGCTCAGTTGGAATTCCATCACCTCCACTAGCTTTGTTTATAGTAATGCTTCCTAAGGTCCATTTGACTTCAAACTCCAGGATGTCTGGCTCTTTGTGAGTGACCACACCATCATTGTTATAAGGGTCATTAAGACCTCTTTGTATAATTCTTCTATGTATTCCTGCCACCTCTCCTTAATCTCTTCTGCTTTTGTTAGGTCCCTACCATTTCTTTATTGTGCCCAACCTTGCATCAAATGTTCCCTTGATATTTCCAGTTTTCTTGAAGAGATCTTGAGTTTTCCCATTCTATTGTTTTCCTCTATTTCTTTGCATTGTTCATTTAAGAAGCCCTTCTTATCTCTCTTTGCTATTCTCTGGAACTCTACATTCAGTTGGATATATCTTTCCCTTTCTCCCTTGCCTGTCACTTCTCTCCATTCCTCAGCTGTTTGTAAAGCCTTCTCAGACAACCCTTTTGCCTTCTTGCATGTTTTTCCTTTGGGATGGTTTCAGTCACTACCTCTTATACAGTATTACAGACCTCCATCCATAGTTCTTCAGGCACTCTGTCTACCTAATCTAATCTGAGTTACGCAAGCCTCTTCACCACTACAAGGCAGTGATCCATGAAAAGGCTGCCCTCTTTGGACTACCATAAATCTAGGATAGGGAAAGAAGAGGTTTTTTGAATTATGGAGGAAGAGAGACTGTGGTTTTGTTTCCTTTTTCTTCACCAGGAGGGAATTTTGACCGTGCAGTCCTTTCAGTTAGGTAAGGATGTTCCAGAGATCAGTTCCTCGAGGTTGCTGTGCCTAACAGAAAGGGAGACTGCCTTTCTTTGAATGGGCTTCTGCTTATGCAATGTATTTAAGGAACATGGTTCTGTGGAAAACATAGGTATGACCTATAAACAGTCTCAGTCTAAATAAAACAATGATAGCATAACAAAGGCTTCCCTGGTAGCTCAGCTGGTAAAGAACCCACCTGCAATGTAGGAGATCCTGGTTCGATCCCTGGGTTAGGAAGATCCCCTGGAGAAGGGAATGGCTAGCTCTTCCAGTATTCTGGCCTGGAGAATTCTATGGACTGTATAGTCCATGGGGTTGCAAAGAATCAGACAAGACTGAGTGACTTTCACTCACAACATAAGGAAATTGCCTCCAGTGAATCAATGTAAACAAAATTACCAACATGTAAATATATAGCTGAAAGAACATATACTATTGTATCAACCATAATTATTAAATGCAAAGCAAGTGAAAGTTTAAGGAATTTAGTCAATTAACTATAGTATAATAATACTTGTTATAATTAAGCAATGGGCTGTTCTTCAGTCAGTTTCTTTATTCTACCAATAGCAAAATTTTTTTCCTTCCAGGAAGAACAGTTCACTAAAATTCATAGTGACCCTCAAATATTTGGAAAAATTTAATTTGAAATATTTTAAGACTGCACTGTTCCAGGTGGTATTTTCTAACTCAGTGTCTTAGGCTCATGAGCCTTATTCCCAGCATTATCTGCAATCTTACCATTCTCCTCCAATAAGATTACAATCTTACCACTGAAATAGTTGTTTAGCATTTTTACTTTTAATAACTCATATTTTCTAAAATATTCAGCATTACTGTTTTCACACTGTTTCTAAAAGTACCTCTGATTCTGAACAAATAAAAGTATTTTGGATAAAAAGCAGAAAGGCAGTTGAACTAATACTGCATATTTAATTTTATCTGAGAATTCCTAGTTCCTTGAAACACCTTGGAAAATGCTTGTAAGACAAATAAAAAGTCTTGCACTTATAGCCAGATGCCAGGTAGGGTTTTTTGTCCTTTAATAGGTAAAGGATCTTTTTACATCCCTGCAGAAGAACAAGGATGTAAGGCTCTCTCAAAGATTGAGCTTCATATTTCCTAGCCCTAGCATTTTCTTGGTTACTGCTGGCTCTGAGCTTCTGCTTTGCTAAATTAATTAAACTTGGGAATCATATTGTATTTCTTTTGTGTTTCCCTGCTTATACATTAGTGAAACTCAGGACTTTAATTTCTTCCCCAACAGACAGCTCACATAGTATTAGTTTGCACTGAATATTTTAGAACAAAATTGGAAATTGAAGTTAAATATTCTAACTCAGTCAATTCTACATCCTTTTTTAGCGCTGTGAAATTTAAATTGGTGTTCTTTATGCACACATCTTCCCTGTAACTTAAGAAATCATTGAGACACCTGCAATATTTAGATGCCTTCTACCTGATAAGAACGTTTTAAATTTATTTTTGTTTAGCTAATGGCTCACATTTTTCTAAAGTGTTCAGCATTACTTAATTTTAGGTAGGTATAGACAACCAACAGGTCTGGTGATAGTCTCTATCTGTGTCCTAAAGAAACATCATGATAGGCAGATCTCTCATGCTCCTCTTTCATAAAACAGACAAACCAAAAGAAAAAAAGAAAAAGAAAAACCACTCAACATTTTTGAAAAGGGATAAGGTATAAAAGGGCTCTATCCAGGTATTTAGTGATGCCTAGAGTATATTCAGGTGTAATGTCTTTTTTGATATGCTAGTTATTAACTCATGTACAACAGTGGGAGATTTACTCTAATCTTAATATGCAGTCCAAGTTTCTCTCTAAGATAGAGTGTCTATTAGAATAAAACGGTTAAGAAGCTATAGGAAAATGACAGGAGGAAGCTAAGGGATTCAGAAGACTCAAGAGATGAACTTGGGGAGGAAATCAGTACTACCATTGTATGAGTATAAGGCACTTAAAGCTAAATTTATTTCTGGGCTGAGTTGTATTATCTTCCATTTAATAGGCTCGATATGTTTGGATACACTAGAAGCTAGAGATCTTTACAGACTTGAAGAGAGGTATCCTAGTTAGCTGTAAAGTATTTTAGGCTTACATAGGCTCTTTCCTTGGTGACCTGACCACATGTAACAAGGAATTAGAATAAAGGAGTTGAGTAAACTGCCCAATTGCACACACCTTGCAAATGGCAAAACTGGGATTCAAATCTAGACCATACAGTTCCAGAATCTGTACTCTTTGAAGTTCACTATTCTTAATGCTGATGCTCATTTATGTTATAATTGCAATTATATATGTATGCCTTGTTCACTGTAAGCAATCAAGAAAGAGTTGTTAAATAAATAAACAAGCATTTATATATGAAAATAGAGTAAGGATGCAGGTGAGTATGGGGCAAATGGTATTTAAGTCAAATGGGTTTATCACTGTTATGGGTTATCACTGTAATGGGCTATCAGAGAAAGAGAATGTGTAAAGATCCCAGTGCATAAGGAGTAAGCCAGTGTAACTGAGACTGGGTAAAATACCATTTTATTAGTGGATCTGAAATTTAGGATAGAATTTTATTTTCCAAAAGTAACATCAAATAGTTGAAAGCATATGAAGGTATATTTGGACTTAATGAAAACTACCAAGGATTCAGCTGTGAAATGAGTTCAACAGCCAGAATCAGATAAACATGAATTTGTACTTCTTTCTGAGTTCCAGTACTCTTTGTATTCACTTGCTAAGGAAATATTTGTTCTGAAAGTCTGTGGAGCCAGAGAATTAGAGCTAGACATCAATAATTTGTTATTGTATCATCTCAGCCTTGCATTACTGATGAATTCTTAATCAAATTCAATGCTTGTGTAGAGTTCTGCTGATTGGACTTCCTGTTTAATTGCAAACACTTCCCTCTAACATTGTTGAACAACTTCCTAGATTATATCACAAAGATTCATTCTGATATCTCATGTCTTAATAAATTAGTACAATGCAGTTTATTTCATTATTTTAAAAATATAGCTTGTGAAAAATAACTGACGGGGCTGAATCCTCATTCATTATTTAATTTCTTTGCTATTCAATTTATTCATTAATCATTCAGTAAGCAGTTATTTTGTTAGCTTTGGGGGATAAGGTAATGAAAAATATAGGTTCTATTGCTGTCCTCACAAAGATATTAGCATTTAATGTACAATATGAAAGATGAATTGAAATTTGCTGAACAAAAACAGTGTTTATGATAGAGAAGACAATATAAAGTCCAAAAATGAGAATAATCCTGAGGAGCTTGAAAATCTAAAAGAAGTTCACTATAAACAAATTAAAGGTTAACAGGAAGAATGCAAGGCAGGGAGAATGGTGAGATATGAGACTAAGTAGGTTAAATTAAAAAGCAGATCAAATTACTAATTGCATATCACTTATACTGATTATCCAAATATGTTATCCAAGTATTATCCAAGGATGTTACTACAGGTGTTTAAGGAAGTGAATGATACCATTACATTTCATAAAACTGATCTACATGTCTGTTGAAAAGTTAAAAAGGATAGACAAGATGTTCTATATACATACAATGGAACATTGTTTGACCTTAAAGAAGGACATCCTGTCACATGTTACAATATGGATGAACCTTGAGGACGTTAAGTGAAATAAGGTATGCACAAAAAGACAAATACTGTATGATTTCACTTGTGTGAAGTATCTAAAGTAGTCAAATTCATAAGAATAGAAAGTACAGTGGTGGTTACTAACACTAGGTGAGGGAGAAGTAGGGAGATGCTTAATGGGTAGACAGTACTTTCATGTTTGCAAGATGAAAAATTTCTAGAGATCTGCTGCAAAGCAGTGAAGCACCACTGAACTATACAGTTAAAGCTGGTTAAGATGGTAAAGTTTATATTATGTGGTTTAAGACTTTATTTTTTGAGCATTTTCAGTTTTACAGCAAAATTGAGAGAGAGATTTCCCATATACTTCCTGTCCCCACACAGGCATAGACTCCTCGATTAATTAGCATCCCCATCAGAGAGGGATACTTGTTAGAATTGATGAACTTACACTGACACATCATAATCATCCAAAAGTGAACTGTATATATAGTACTTTACAGTTTACTTTTTTTTAAAATATCTTTAATTTTCATAACATTATTTAGAGATTACATCAGCTTTACTAATGTGGCAAGCACTTAAATCTAATGATTTTTTTAAATTTTATTTTATTTTTAAACTTTACAATATTGTATTAGTTTTGTCAAATATTGAAATGAATCCACCACAGGTATACCTGTGTTCCCCATCCTGAACCCTCCTCCCTCCTCCCTCCCCATACCATCCCTCTGGGTCGTCCCAGTGCACCAGCCCCAAGCATCCAGTATCGTGCATCGAACATGGACTGGCAACTCATTTCATACATGATATTATACGTGTTTCAATGCCATTCTCCCAAATCTCCCCACCCTCTCCCTCTCCCACAGAGTCCATAAGACTGATCTATATATCAGTGTCTCTTTTGCTGTCTCGTACACAGGGTTATTGTTACCATCTTTCTAAATTCCATATATATGCATTAGTATACTGTATTGGTGTTTTTCTTTCTGGCTTACTTCACTCTGTATAATAGGTACAGTTTACTTTTGACGTTGTACATTCTATGAATTTCTACAAATGCATAAGAACATATATCCATTATTAGAATATCATACAAAGTATTTTGACTGCCCTAAAAATCCTGTGTGCTCTGCCTATTTATCCCTCCATCCTCAACTCCTGGAAACCACTGATTTTTTTGTTGTTAATTGCCACCATAGTTTTGCCTTTTCAAGAACGTCATATAACTGGAATCATACAATATGGAACCTTTTTATAAATTTTATTTTATTTTTAAACTTTACAATATTGTATTGGTTTTGCCAAATATCGAAATGAATCTGCCACAGGTATACGTGTGTTCCCCATCCTGAACCCTCCTCCCTCCTCCTTCCCCATACCATCCTTCAGGGTCGTCCCAGTGCACCAGCCCCAAGCATCCAGTATCATGCATTGAACCTGGACTGGTGACTCTTTTCATATATGATATTATACGTATTTCAATGCCATTCTCCCAAATCATCCCACCCTCTCCCTCTCCCACAGAGTCCACAAAACTGTTCTATACATCAGTGTCTCTTTTGCTGTCTCGTATACAGGGTTATTGTTACCATCTTTCTAAATTCCATATATATGCGTTAGTATACTGTATTGGTGTTTTTCTTTCTGGCTTACTTCACTCTGTATAATAGGCTCCAGTTTCATCCACCTCATTAGAACTGATTCAAATGTATTCTTTTTAATGGCTGAGTAATACTCCATGTGTATATATAACACAGCTTTCTTATCCATTCATCTGCTGATGGACATCTAGGTTGCTTCCATGTCCTGGCTATTATAAACAGTGCTGCGATGAACAATGGGGTACACGTGTCTCTTTCAATTCTGGTTTCCTCAGTGTGTATGCCCAGCAGTGGGATTGCTGGGTCGTATGGCAGTTCTATTTCCAGGTTTTAAGGAATCTCCACACTGTTCTCCATAGTGGCTGTACTAGTTTGCATTCCCACCAACAGTGTAAGAGGGTTCCCTTTTCTCCACACCCTCTCTAGCATTTATTGCTTGTAGACTTTTGGATGGCAGCCATTCTGACTGGTGTGAAATGGTACCTCATAATGGTTTTGATTTGCATTTCTCTGATAATGAGTGATGTTGAGCATCTTTTCATGTGTTTGTTAGCCATCTGTATGTCTTCTGTGGAGAAATGTCTATTTAGTTCTTTGGCCCATTTTTTGATTGGGCCATTTATTTTTCTGGAATTGAGCTGTAGGAGTTGCTTGTATATTTTTGAGATTAGTTGTTTGTCAGTTGCTTCATTTGCTATTATTTTCTCCCATTCTGAAGGCTGTCTTTTCCTTTTTAGATTGGATTTTTTCACTTACTAATAGGCATTTAAGGTTCCTCCATGTCTTGATAACTCAGTGATATTTATGCTGAAAGGAATTCCATGGTATGGATGCACCACAGTTTATATATCCACTCAGCTACTAGAGGGCATCTTGGTTGCTTCCAAGTTTTGGAAATTGCAAGTAAAGCTTGTGTGCAGGAGTTTGTGTAGAATGTTATTTCTATTTACCACACTTAATATAGTGTCATATTAAAAGCCTGTATAACAGTGATAAGACTTCTAAAAATCCAGTTGAGAAAACCTGGTAACCTGATCTTGAATAGCAATAGTGCACATGAAGACAGGTAATCATATTCCATGTTCAGTTTTGTAAGGGGGTAGAATCAGTTTGACTCAGTTTGACTCAAACTAAAATCAGTTTGACTCATTTTTAATTAACTCATTAAAAATGTGAATTAATTAATAACAAGTTAATAACATGAGTCTTGTTATTAATTAACAATAATTAATAAACAAAAATTAATTCTTGTTTATTGTAAAATTAATTTTGGATAAAGAAAGAATAATTTCACTTCTTATTTGTTTCTTTTGCAGTGTATATCAGCTGTCCACAGACCATTCGAAATACATGTTCTGATCTCAGGAAAGAAGTTTTATGCATAAAAATACATTGAATTCTGATGAAGATCAACAGTATTCAACAGTTACCAGTACTCTTTATATAATAACCCTTTTTATGGCAGTAACTCACATTAAAAATGATACAGAAGAATTCACGTTAAGAATTCCCTTCAATATTGGATTACATATTATATATCCAATCATATATATATATAGTGGTTATATTCTCTTGGATTATGTTGTATATTCAGTGGTGGAAAGGGGCATGTAATTTTGAAATTCCCCATTATGGACTTGATATTAGCTTTCCCCTTCCAAGTGGAAGTTGCATGTTTCTACCCCATTTAAGATAAATGACAGATAGTAATTGAAGATCTGGCAGTAGATGAAATTGTTTGGAGATTTTGTTGGATTAGAAAGGAGCTACGGAGAATCCTTAAGCACAGTACAATTTAAGAAATGAGAAGAATAAAAATTTTCCTTTGCTTTTATTAGAATCACAAAGTCCCAATCATATTAGCTAACTTTTCTCTGCAGCTGTTTATTTTGAAACTGAGGTTAAATGGGGAAGAAATTGAGAGGAGGAACAGAGAAAGGGGTTGGGGAGGGAATTCAGTTCAGTTCAGTCACTTAGTCGTGTCCGACTCTTTGTGATCCCATGAACTGCAGCATGCCGGGCCTCCCTGTCCATCACCAATTCCTGAAGCCTACCTAAACTCATGTCCATTGAGTTGGTGATGCCATCCCACCATCTTATCCTCTGTCATTCCCTTCTCCCACCCTCAATCTTTCCCAGGGAGAGGCATTCTATAAATAATATTGTTTTTGTTTTACTATTCCCTGTTTTTACATCTTAGGTCCATGGAATTAAAGTAAGCATAGAATGATAGTTTCTGAAAGGTACAGTCAAGAAACACCTGACATAACAGGCAAATTTGGCCTTTGAGCAAATGAAGCATGGAATGAAGCAGGGCAAAGGCTAATAGAGTATTGCCAAGAGAATGCACTGGTCATAGCAAACACACTCTTCCAACAACACAAGAGAAGACTCTACACATGGACATCACCAGATGGTCGACACTGAAATCAGATTGATTATATTCTATGCAGCCAAAGATAGAGAAACTCTATACAGTCAGCCAACACAAGACCAGGAGCTGACACTGGCTCAGATCATGAACTTCTTATTGTCAAATACAGACTTAAATTGAAGAAAGTGGGGGAAACCACTAGACCATTCAGGTACGACCTAAATCAAATCCCTTATGACTATACAGTGGAAGTGAGAAATAGATTTAAGGACTAGATCTGATGGACAGAGTGTCTGATGAACTATGGAATGAGGTTTGTGATACTGTACATGAGACAGGAATCAAGACCATCCCCAAGAAAAAGAAATGCAAAAAAGCAAAATGGTTGTCTGAGGAGGCCTTACAAATAGCTGTGAAAATAAGGGAAGCAAAAAGCAAAGGAGACAAGGAAAGATATACCCATTTGAATGCAGAGTTCCAAAGAATAGCAAGGAGAGATAAGAAAGCCTTCCTCAGTGATCAATGCAAAGAAATAGAGGAAAACAATAGAATGGGAAAGACTAGAGATCTCTTCAAGAAAAGTAGAGATACGAAGGGGACACTTCATGCAAAGATGGGCTCAATAAAGGACAGAAATGGTAGGGACCTAACAGAAGCAGAAGATATTAAGAAGAGGTGGCAAGAATACACAGAAGAACTGTACAAAAAAGATCTTCATGACCCAGATAATCATGATGGTGTGACCACTCACCTAGATCCAGACATCCTGGAATGTGAAGTCAAGTGGGCCTTAGGAAGTATCACTATGAACAAAGCCAGTGGAGGTGATGGAATTCCAGTTGAGCTATTTTAAATCCTAAAAGATAATGCTATGAAAGTGCTGCACTTAATACGCCAACAAATTTGGAAAACTCAGCAGTGGCCACAGGAATGGAAAAGGTCAGTTTTCATTCCAATCCCAAAGAAAGGCAATGCCAAAGAATGCTCAAACTACTGCACAATTGCACCCATCTCACACATTAGTAAAGTAATGGTCAAAATTCTGCAAGCCAGGCTTCAGCAATACATGAACCGTGAACTTCCAGATGTTCAAGCTGGTTTTAGTAAATGCAGAGGAAACAGAGACCAAATTGCCAACATCTGCTGGATCATGGAAAAAGCAAGAGAGTTCCAGAAAAACATCTATTTCTGCTTTATTGACTATGCCAAAGCCTTTGACCGTGTGGATCACCATAAACTGTGAAAAATTCTGAAAGAAATGGGAATACCAGACCACCTTACCTGCCTTTTGAGAAACCTATATTCAGGTCAGGAAGCAACAGTTAGAACTGGACATGGAACATGAGACTGGTTCCAAATAGGAAAAGGAGTATGTCAAGGCTGTATATTGTCACCCTGCTTATTTAACTTATCTGCAGTGTACATCATGAGAAATGCTGGGCTGGAAGAAGCACAAGCTGGAATCAAGATTGCCAGGAGAAATATCAATAACCTCAGATATGCAGATGACACAACCCTTATGGCAGAAAGTGAAGAATAACTAAAGAGCCTCTTGATGAAAGTAAAAGAGGAGAGGGAAAAAGTTGGCTTAGAGCTCAACATTCAGAAAACTAAGTTCATGGCATCCGGTCCCATCCCTTCATGTCAAATAGATAGGGAAACAGTGGAAACAGTAGCTGACTTTATTTTTCTAGGTTTCAAAATCACTGAAGATGGTATTGCAGACTTGACATTAAAAGACACTTACTCCTTGGAAGGAAAGCTATGACCAACCTAGGTAGCATATTAAAAAGCAGAGACATTACTTTGTCAACAAAGGTCCATCTAGTCAAGGCTATGGTTTTTCCAGTGGTCATGTATGGGTGTGAGAGTTGGACTGTGAAGAAAGCTGAGTGCCGAAGAATTGATGCTTTTGAACTGTGGTATTAGAGAAGACCCTTGAGAGTCCCTTGGACTGCAAGGAGATCCAACCAGTCCATCCTAAAGGAGATCAGTCCTGGGTGTTCATTGGAAGGACTGATATTGAAGCTGAAACTCCAATACTTTGGCCACCTGATAGAAGAGGTGACATTTGAAAAGACCCTTATGCTGGGAAAGATTGAAGGCAGGAGGAGAAGGGGACGACAGGGGATGAGATGGTTGGATGGCATCACCGACTCAATGGACATTGGGTTGTGTGGTCTCCAGGAGTTGGTGATGGACAGGGAGGCCTGGCGTGCAGTTCATGGGGTCACAAAGAGTCGGACATGACTGAGTGACTGACACCTTGGTGCCAGTCACTGAACACTTTGGTGCCCCCCTAGGTAATCACAGCACATACACAGGGGTGCTGTCAAAAAGATTGTACCCAATAAGTTAAGCAGGTAAGGAAGATTTTATTCAATACTATTGCAACAAGAAAGAGAGACTGAAGTGAACTATTAACCAAAAGGCAGGAGAGTTTTGAAATGTTGACTTAAGCTAGTGGAAAAGTATTGAAGGACATTAAGAGCTGGTCAAAGTAATGAGGTCTTCTGTGTTTTCTAAATTAGCACATAATATTGTTAGGCTCATATGCCCCAACAGAGACTGGAAAATAGGGGCACTGTATTTCTTGATGGTTACATTTCAAAAGGGATGGCTCCCTGGTACTTGAGAAAGATATTTCTAGGTTATAAAACTGGCAAAAATACCTGGGAGGTTTACAACTCAAAGGGGAAGAGAAAGACATTACATTGCAAGTTTTCTGAAGTAAATGCTCTAATCAAGTCTCCTATATATGTATGTGCTTAGTCTCTCAGTCGTGTCCAACTCTTTGCGACCCCATTGACTGTAGCCCACCAGGCTCCTCTGCCCATGGGGATTTTCCAGGGAAGAATATTAGAGTGGGTTGCCATGGCCTCCTCCGGGGGATCTCTCCAACCCAGGGATCGAACACAGGTCTCCCACGTTGGAGCAGATTCTTTACTGTGTGAGCCATCATTTTTTATTTGGGTTGCTTATGTCGTGATATTGATTTATATGAGCTATAGTTTCTAAAGATTTGATGAGGACCAAAGGATTCACTTCCAAGCTCACTCACATGGCTGTTAAGAGGTTTCATACAGCTGATCAAAACATGGTTTCCCTACAGCAAGTGATAAGACAGAGACAGAAAGAATCACAAGTTACAGTGCCTTTTAGGACCTAATACTATCACTTTTGCCATATTCTACTTTTCACACTAAACAATCTTGGTACAATGTGGGAGAAGGCTGCATACCCAGAGCTTTGAATCACTAAAGGCCAATTTGAGACTGGCTGCCCCTGGAATCTAGAGGCAAGGAAAAAGAATGTGGCCAAATTCACAAATGGGTGATTTTATCAGATCAATAGTGTAAGGTGAGCCAGGCATTCAGGCAGACAAAGATTTATTATAGGAAGAAAGAAAGTGACTGGCTTTAGAGAGAAACCAGTGCTCTCCATTTACAGCTACCCCTTCTTTTACCCCATTGATAGGAAATTGTGCCCCAAAGGGAGAGGGCCTTAGTTTATCTTGAGCAGCAGCTGGGGTCTTGTGGTCACATAGAGGGGTCTTATGGTCAGGTTGTCACATAGTCTTGAGAAACTGGCACCAGCAGGGAAAAACAGGATATCACCTTAAGGAAAAAGCAGGATGTCACCAGGGCAATGTGGCCCCTGTGACTTCATCCCTTGTTTGTCAGATGGCCATAATGGGCCATTTTTCACAATGCTCTATGAGCCCCTTGTGGACACTAACAGATATTGACACTAACAGACACTGACAGGATATTGAAAAAGTGAGTTAAGAACCTTGATGAGAGATTAGGTAAGCTGTTGGAATATGAAATTTGATCTAGAAATGAAAGAAAGTAAAGGATCTGTTAAGTAGGAAAGAAGTATAGAAATATTGGAGTTGGATCATACTATAGTTGGATAATTAAAAGGATAGTAGTCTGAAAATATTATTTCAAATTATTCTTTGAATAATATTTGGAGGTTATTGGAAAGGAATTGTTAAGTCAGGCTGGCAATTGACATGGTGTGGAAAGAAAGACCATAAGTTAAATTCTGAAATCTGTATTGTATTAGAAGAGTCAAGTTCAAGATGTGGAAGAATATTTTAGTCAAGTAGATAAAGTGTCAGAGAAACAACATCTAACCGATCCCTACTCATGAGCAAATAAGAGAAACAGCCTGGAAAGTAGTCAGACTAGAGGAGCTCTAGGTCACAATTTTAGTGTTCACCAGACTTAGGACTTGAAAAGAGTTTATGTAAAGTCATTCCCTCCTCAACAAGACATTTTCTCAATTAAAAACAAGAATGAAGAACTGAAGATTTATGTGAAATTGTTATTCATATAATGGAGTTTTCAGATAACATGCCTGATAGGATTGGATAAAGAGAGGAGCAAAGTAGACTATGATGATGGACTAAGGACTCTCAAATTGGAGAATTTCAAAGATTACAAGGATGTGAGATAAATCAGATTTAACTGACTACAAATTAAACAAGAAAAATTAATTTCAGCATCTCCCAATCCACTGAGGGTAGACTATGACTCTCTAATTTTATTTTTTAAATTTTATTTTATTTTATAACTTTACAATATTGTATTAGTTTTGCCATATATCAAAATGAATCCACCACAGGTATACATGTGTTCCCAATCCTGAACCCTCCTCCCTCCTCCCTCCCCATGCCATCCCTCTGGGCGTCCCAGTGCACCAGCCCCAAGCATCTAGTATCGTGCATCGAACCAACCCATTGTGGATTTAGATAAAACCCTGGGTAGAGTATTCTGAAGAAGTTCAACTTGGTAGTGAATGCAAAAGCCCTAATAGTTCCTGATTTAAATGAAAATGCCATATAATGTTTGATGGTTAAAGTGACTAGCATTTCTGCAGCAATGGTTGAGTTAGTGTATCATAATACTCTTTGAAATGAATATGAAACTTACTAGAACGGTGTAATCTACACAGTAGATGTTGGGTGCATACATACATGCTTAGTCAATCAGTCGTGTCCAACTCTCTGTAACCCTTTCAACTGTAACCCAGCATGCTCCTCTCTCCATGGGATTTTTCAGGCAAGAATACTAAAGTGGATTGCCATTCCTTCCTCCAGAGAATCTTCCTGACCCAGGGATCAAACCCATATCAACCTGTGCCTTCTGCATTGCAGGTAGATTCTTCACCCACTGTGCCACCAGGGAAGCCCAGATGTTGTGTAAAGGGGCACTAACATAAGAAAGAAATGGTAATCCAACTATGAAAGGTGAAAGATTTGGTGATTCTATCATATGCAAGTTTAAAACAGTTGCAGAAATTTTATAAAGCTATTAACTTCCATTGAGCTTAGTTTCTTACTATCTTCTACAATATTTAACTTTCTGACAGAGCTGGTGGTAGTGAAGAAATGAAAAAAAGAAATTACCTATTTATATCCATTTTTAGAGGATAATTCAAGTATTTAATATCAATTATAACACTCATTCTATAGAATGTTCTTTGCTATCTGATATATTTGTAAACTTTGATTTTCATGAGAGCAGAACATACATTTAATTTGTATTTGAACTTTCAGTGTCTAACATAGCACCTAGCCCATAGTAGGTGCAGAAAGGGATATTTTTATTGCACAATTTAAGAAGCAAAATATTTAACTGAAACTTGCCCAAGGTTACAGTCATCACTTCAAAAGGTAGAGGGAGAGAGAAAAAGAAAAGCTGTTTTCACCATAGACTTTGCTGACTCAATATTTATCCACTGTATTTATATGTTTCTCTGTATGTGTTTTTCTGTCAATTTAGTTTCATTATGCTCTGAAGATTAGATTCTACCAAAGGCAATTGAGAATTGTTCTCGCTTAATTAGGAAAGAGCTATTTGAGTCCTGATCCCCACCTTGAAAATTGTCTCACAATTGCTTTTAGAGATAGATATAAAATACATCTGAAGATCTTATTACTGTCATTTTGCTATTGTCAGTAATTACTTAACATTAGTAAAATCACTCAGTTAAGGTAAACTTGTATACAAAAGGTTGGCAATTCCCTAGACTTATCTCTCTTCTATAAATTATCTTTATTTCATGAAAATTTCTAGTCTTGTAAATATAATGTTGAACTAAATTGTTTGGGGACTTTTATTTTTCACTTTGTAATGTCACAAAAAGAAACTTATGTTTATAAATTTCTCATAACAAAGTTTTTTTTTTTTAATGCGTCACTAATTTTGTCCTTCCCACCACCCTCCATCCCCAGCTTGAAAATAAAACCTACAAAATGAAAACAAAAATCAATCTTCTTTTATTTAGGAACAAATTAAATTGCCCTTCTAAAGTAATGATTTTTACCTTAAAGCAGTGATAACTATCTTGTTGCTCTGTCAAGGCTTCTCACCTTCTTATCTTACAACAGTTAACCTTAATAATGCCTCACTTTCAAACTCTTCCTGACTTATGGCTCTTTAAGCACTTCTGTTAAGCTTGATCGTTTACTTATACTTGGTCTCTAATAGAGTCAGTGTCACTTTGAGGATTGTAACTGGATTCCACTGAAAATCAAGTTCTTCAGACACTCTGAAACTAATGTGTGTGTGTGTGTGTGTGTATGTGTTTTCTTTTCTAGTAATTGATATCCATATTAAATGGATTTTTACCATGTTATTGAATGTCTAGGCAAAATGATAGAATACCAAATTCTGATTTTTTTTTTATTTTTTGGAGAGGCGGTCATTTCATATTTGATAATACCTAGTGAAAATGTTGATAAGTATATAAATAAGAATGCATGGCCTCATAATACCAAACTTTAAAAATATATATTTTAATGTAGAAATTGCATTGTTAGAATCTGGAATTAACTTCTGTGCTTAGTCATTTTACCTGTGCGCATAGGTCAACTATTGTCCTAAGCTTTAATAATATGCCTAGTCATTAAAGAATTATGTACTACTTAGATGAATGACATTTATTTTAGAATATACCTTTTTTTTATAATTAGTAACTCCCTCCCCCAGTTGTTATGTTCCAGTTGTTATGTTTGAAAATAGGAAAAATTTTAATAGATTAGCTTTAAATTTTACAACCATCATTGATTTCATATTTATAAATGACTCCTTTAATTGTCTTATTCTGAAAAGGAAGTACCTTCCTGGTTTTATCCCTCAGGATCTTAGCTAACCAAATCAGAATAACTACGGTTTTTGTAAAGTAAGTGTTGTGTATTTTTTTTTTTTTTTTTTTGCCTAAGATTGGGTTAGCTACTTATTAAAGTCATTTGAGATCTTAAAATACCAAAAACAACAGTGAAAAAGTAAAAGTGTTAGTCACTCAGCATGTCCAACTCTTTGTGACCCCATGGACTGTAGTCCACCAGGCTCCTCTATCCATGGAATTCTCCAGGCATGAATAGAATGGGTTGTCATTCCTTTCTCCAGAGGATCTTCCCAACCCAGGGCTCCAACCTGGGTGTACTGCATTGCTGGCAGATTATTTACAGAGTCTGAGTCACAAGGAAAGCCCAAAGCAACAGCAGCACCTACATTATGTACAATGAGTACAGTATGTGTTAAGTACTGTACTAAATATTTTAAGTATTCTAACTTGTTTTATTTTCACAATAATTCTGTGAGGTAAGTAGTATAAACCTTACTAAAAGAAGAGGAAGTAAATCCTCAGAAAAGTTAATTTTCTCAATGTTACCATGACTAATAAATGGTAGATCAGGAATTCTGACTCAGATTCACTGCAGGTTACGTTTATAATTTCTGTACAGATAAGTGAAGGTTATTATGAGAAAAAATACAAATCCTAAATACAGAGAGAATATCAGAATTAGGCACAGGTTTCTTTCCATCAAGCTGAAGGAGATTATTACCTTGCTTTTATATAATAAATGGTGCAAGAATGAAAACACAGCTTCTCTTAAAGGTTGAGTAATATTTACTTTATACATTCACCATTCTTTTGATTAAGGAGAAAATCCTTTTATCAGTACATGTACAACTTTTAACTTTCAGTATGCTGCTGCTGCTGCTGCTAAGTCACTTCAGTCATGTCTGACTCTGTGCGATCCCATAGACAGCAGCCCATCAGGCTCCTCTGTCCATGGGATTTTCTAGGCAAGAGTACTGGAGTGGGATGCCATTGCCTTCTCCGAACTTTCAGTATATTGCATATTAAAAAAAAAAAAAAATAGCTCTTCCCACGAAG